>NC_041395.2:118277999-118577999 GCF_900747795.2 Erpetoichthys calabaricus
GTTGGTAGCGAGATCCTGCCCAAGTGGAGGAGTTCAAGTATCTCGGGGTCTTGTTCACGAGTGAGGGAAGAATGGAGCGTGAGATCGACAGGCGGATCGGTGCGGCATCTGCAGTAATGCGGGCGTTGCATCGGTCTGTCGTGGTGAAAAAGGAGCTGAGCCGCAAGGCGAAGCTCAATTTACCAGTCGATCTATGTTCCTACCCTCACCTATGGTCATGAGGTATGGGTAGTGACCGAAAGAACGAGATCGCGAATACAAGCGGCTGAAATGAGTTCCTCCGCAGGGTGTCTGGGCTTTCCTTAAAGATAGGGTGAGAAGCTCAGTCATCCGGGAGGGGCTCAGAGTAGAGCCGCTGCTCCTCCGCATCGAGAGGAGTCAGATGAGGTGGCTCGGGCATCTGATCAGGATGCCTCCTGGACGCCACCTGGTGAGGTGTTCCGGGCACGTCCAACCAGGAGGAGGCCCCGGGGAAGACCCAGGACACGCTGGAGGGACTATGTCTCTCGACTGGCCTGGGAACGCCTTGGGATTCTCCCGGAAGAGCTAGAAGAAGTGGCCGGGGAGAGGGAAGTCTGGGCATCTCTGCTCAAGCTGCTGCCCCCGCGACCCGACCTCGGATAAGCGGGAGACAATGGATGGATGGATGGATATATGTATATATGTGGATGTGTATATGTATATATATGTAGATATGTGTATATGTAGATATGTATATATATGTATATGTATATATATGTTTATGTGTGTGTGTATATTTATATATTTATATATATATATATATATATATAATAAAAGACAGCAACACTTATAACAATGACAACACAATTACATTGACAATCATGTTACGTTATTTTTAAAATGTTTCCTTTTTTTTTCATAACCTCTTTAACACACTACTTCTCTGCTGCGAAGCGCGGGTATTTTGCTAGTATATATATATGTATGTATGTATGTATGTATGTATGTATATATGTATGTATGTGTATGTATATATATGTGTATATATATGTATATATTTGTATATGTGTATATATATATATATATATGATATGTGGATGTGTATATGTATGTATATATATATACAGTGGTGTGTATATATATGTTTGTCACACAAAATGTTTCTGATCATCAAACACATTTAACCATTAGTAAATATAACACAAGTAAACACAAATGCAGTTTTTAAATGATGGTGTTTATTATTTAGGGAGAAAAAAAATCCAAACCTACATGGCCCTGTGTGAAAAAGTAATTGCCCCTTGTTAAAAAATAACCTAACTGTGGTGTATCACACCTGAGTTCAATTTCCGTAGCCACCCCCAGGCCTGATTACTGCCACACCTGTTTCAATCAAGAAATCACTTAAATAGGAGCTGCCTGACACAGAGAAGTAGACCAAAAGCACCTCAAAAGCTAGACATCATGCCAAGATCCAAAGAAATTCAGGAATAAATGAGAACAGAAGTAATTGAGATCTATCAGTCTGGTAAAGGTGATAAAGCCATTTCTAAAGCTTTGGGACTCCAGCGAACCACAGTGAGAGCCATTATCCACAAATGGCAAAACATGAAACAGTGGTGAACCTTCCAGGAGTGGCCGGCCGACCAAAATTACCCCAAGAGCGCAGAGACGACTCATCCGAGAGGTCACAAAAGACCCCAGGAAAACGTCTAAAGAACTGCAGGCCTCACTTGCCTCAATTAAGGTCAGTGTTCACGACTCCACCAAAAGAAAGAGACTGGGCAAAAACGGCCTGCATGGCAGATTTCCAAGACGCAAACCACTGTTAAGCAAAAAGAACATTAGGGCTCGTCTCAATTTTGCTAAGAAACATCTCAATGATTGCCAAGACTTTTGGGAAAATACCTTGTGGACTGATGAGTCAAAAGTTGAACTTTTTGGAAGGCAAATGTCCGTTACATCTGGCGTAAAAGGAACACAGCATTTCAGAAAAAGAACATCATACCAACAGTAAAATATGGTGGTGTAGTGTGATGGTCTGGGGTTGTTTTGCTGCTTCAGGACCTGGAAGGCTTGCTGTGATAGATGGAACCATGAATTCTACTGTCTACCAAAAAATCCTGAAGGAGAATGTCCGGCCATCTGTTCGTCAACTCAAGCTGAAGCGATCTTGGGTGCTGCAACAGGACAATGACCCAAAACACACCAGCAAATCCACCTCTGAATGGCTGAAGAAAAACAAAATGAAGACTTTGGAGTGGCCTAGTCAAAGTCCTGACCTGAATCCAATTGAGATGCTATGGCATGACCTTAAAAAGGCGGTTCATGCTAGAAAACCCTCAAATAAAGCTGAATTACAACAATTTTGCAAATATGAGTGGGCCAAAATTCCTCCAGAGCGCTGTAAAAGACTCATTGCAAGTTATCGCAAACGTTTGATTGCAGTTATTGCTGCTAAGGGTGGCCCAACCAGTTATTAGGTTCAGGGGCAATTACTTTTTCACACAGGGACATGTAGGTTTGGATTTTTTTTTTCTCCCTAAATAATAAAAACCACCATTTACAAACTGCATTTTGTGTTTACTTGTGTTATATTTGACTAATGGTTAAATGTGTTTGATGATCAGAAACATTTTGTGTGACAAACATGCAAAAGAATAAGAAATCAGGAAGGGGGCAAATAGTTTTTCACACCACTGTATATGTAGATATGTAATATATGTATATTATATATATGTTGACATAACCTCTTTAACACACTACTTCTCCGCTGCGAAGCGCGGGTATTTTGCTAGTCTATAATAATAAAGGCAAAGCCCTCACTGACTCACTCACTCACTCACTCACTGACTCACTCACTCACTCACTGACTGACTGACTGACTCATCACTAATTCTCCAACTTCCCGTGTAGGTGGAAGGCTGAAATTTGGCAGGCTCATTCCTTACAGCTTACTTACAAAAGTTAGGCAGGTTTCATTTCGAAATTCAAAGCGTAATGGTCATAACTGGAACATATTTTTTGTCCATACACTGTAATGGAGGAGGCGGAGTCACGTATCGCGTCATCACGCCTCCTACGTAATCACGTGAACTAAAAACAAGGAAGATTTACAGCACGAGTCACACGCGGGAACGAAGGTAAATGACGTTAATTTTTGACTGTCTTTTAATACTGTGTAAGCATACATATTAACACATGTGCAATTAAACGTGTGCATTTACGGGGTGATTTCTCAGGCTTAAAAGCTCACCTTTTATCAAACGCGGGAACAAAGGTAACTGACGTTGTTCACTGTCTTTTAATACTGTGTAACCATACATATTAACACATGTGCAATTAAACGTGTGCATTTACGGGGTGATTTCTCAGGCTTAAAAGCTCGCCTTTTACTAAAAAGGTAAATGCAAAACTATTTTCAATCAGTTTATTGAAACGCTCCCGTTAAGGATTGCAATAACATATTCGCGAGATAAAAGAACGAAGTAGGGGGAAATGGAGGAAGAGCCGGAAACAGCGAAGAGCAAAAAATTAATTAAACAATTGAGAACGGAGCGAGTGAAGCATACAAGCATGTTCATAAGGGAAACAAAGCACGGTGTAAAACGTAAGTTTAAATTAAGTTTATAGAAACGCTCCCGCTGCGGATTGCAATAACATATTCGCGAGATAAAAGTTTAATGAGAAGACACGAGGTATAAACGAACCACACGCCGTGGCGCAACGTTAGGGGCAACAGTTTCAACCATTCTATGATCTGCTTCTCGCAACTGAAAGACGGCACATGGCGGATGTTAGCCGACTTGCTGACCGCAACGTTAGGGGCTTCAACTATGGCGCTGACGCCACATCTCAGTGCCAACACTTTGCAGACTCTACTTAAAAGACACGCCCTCCTCACTGGACAGTTAAAAAGACCAATCAAACTAACGATGACATCAAGTATTACCCAATCAAAAGTAGGAAAGGAGGCATCTTCATAAAATGCGTGTGGGATGATTTGCATGACACGCTGCTTTAAAAAAAAAAAAGATAAAAAAAATACGGGATAAATCCCGTCCAGTATTGATTCAAACGGGACGCGCAATTTAATTCTCAAACGCGGCACGATTCCGTATTTTAAAGGACGGGTGGCAACCCTACAGTGCCAGGTAACCACCCATACAATCAGATTGTGATTCAGACTAGGAATGCAATGAATGTAATTACCCCGATCTACATACAAGGCGAAAGTCTTGCAACATTCAAAGATGATGGTTTGGGATAATAGTACTATTAAGTACACCATGGCACATAAAACAGCTTATGAAGCCTTGAACCGAAAAAAGCAAGATCTCAGAGATCGTAAAAAAAAAAAAAGGAGGTAATGTCGTTTTACTCGCTGTAGATTTTAGTCAAACATTACCAGTTATTCCACGAGGGAGACCAGCAGATGAACTCAACGCGTGTTTAAAATCCATGCTTCTCCCACGCTCGGTTATATGTCGCGTGTTCTCGGGTAGGTACACCAAAAAATGTATACATTTAAGCATGTAATGGGCAAACAAAAAATGAGGTATACCCGAAGGCACTGCAGTAGTACTCAATGTAACTTTACTTCTTAAATGTTAATGTTTTACTGTTTAATAATTTATACGCTTCTTATATGTTGTTCAAATTCTTTTATCAAAATACCAGTGACAGCGCAATGCACGATAACATGGAGTGAATACACCATACGCATCCGCCCACGGCCTGCCCTGCTGTGCGCAGATACGAGTTGATTCTACATAATAAAATAAACATAAAAAGAGTAAAACAATCATCACCCATAAAGCGTGTGTGTGTGTATATATGTGTATATATATATGTTGATATGTGGATGTGTATATGTATATATATATATATATATATATATATGTAGATATGTATATATATGTGTATATGTATATGTATATATATGTTTATATGTGTGTGTGTGTGTATTTTATATATATAAAACACAGCAACACTCATAACAATGACAACACAATTACATTGACAATCATGTTACGTTATTTTTAAAATGTTTCCTTTTTTTTCATAACCTCTTTAACACACTACTTCTCCGCTGCGAAGCGCAGGTATTTTGCTAGTAATATAATAAAAGGCAAAGCCCTCACTGACCGACTCACTCACTCACTCACTGACTGACTGACTCATCACTAATTCTCCAACTTCCCGTGTAGGTGGAAGGCTGAAATTTGGCAGGCTCATTCCTTACAGCTTACTTACAAAAGTTAGGCAGGTTTCATTTCGAAATTCAACGCGTAATTGTCATAACTGGAACCTCTTTTTTGACAATATACTGTAATGGATGGCAGCTCGATGGCCGTGGGAGGCAGAGTTGAGTGTCACGTCATCACGCCTCCCACGTAATCACGTGAAAAGACTATGAACGCAGTAGGGAGAAATGAAGGAAGAGCCGTAAACAGCGAAGAACAAAAAATTCATTAAACAATTGAGAAGGGAGCGAAACATTAAGAAGCGAGCGACTGAAGCATACAAGCATCTTCATAAGGGGAACAAAGCACGGTGTAAAACGTAAGTTTAAATTAAGTTTATAGAAACGCTCCCGCTGCGGATTGCAATAACATATTCGCGAGATAAAAGTTTAATGAGAAAACACAAGGTATAAATGAACCACACGCCATAGCGCAACGTTAGGGGCTTCACCTCTGGCGCTGACGATAGAGATTCGATTCCCGAGAGGGGATGCAGTGAGTGTGTACGCCTGATGAGCCCAGAATTAGGGAGAAAAACATGTCGCATACTCTTTGCATTATTTGAAAGTAAACTATTAAAACCATTCTATGATCTGCTTCTGGGAACAGAAAGAGGGCACGTGGCGGACGTAAGGCGACTTGCTGACCAACCACAAGCGTAACCTGGCAGGTAACCAACCATACAATCTGATTGTGATTCAGAAAACGAATGCCATGAATGTAATTACCACGATCTACATACTGTCAAATAAACGAAACACACGCCGTAGCGTGACAGCTGTGAAAAGGGAGGTTCACAAAAAAACAGATCCTTAACAAATTATTATTGGTATATTTTCGATCCTATATATATCTATATATATCTATATATATATATATATATATATATATATATATATATATATATATATATATATAAATAAAATATGTCTTTATAAATTAAAAACTAAATTAAAACAAAAAATACACAATGAAGAAAAACTAAAACTAAACTGAATTTCCAAGTAAGGTCAGAAAAAAATCTAGAAATAAAAACTAATACAAAAAGGAAAAACTATAATAACCTTGAAGGTATGTATTTGGGGTGGCGCAGTGGGTAGTGCTGCTGCCTCGCAGTTGGGAGACCTGGGGACCTGGGTTCGCTTCCCGGGTCCTCCCTGTGTGGAGTTTGCATGTTCTCCCCGTGTCTGCGTGGGTTTCCTCCGGGCGCTCCGGTTTTCTCCCACTGTCCAATGACATGCAGGTTAGGTGGATTGGCGATTCTAAATTGGCCCTAGTGTGTGCTTGGTGTGTGGGTGTGTTTGTGTGACCCTGCCCGGGACTGGTTCCTGCCTTGTGCCCTGTGTTGGCTGGGATTGGCTCCCGTGACCCTGTGTTCGGATTCAGTGGGTTGGAAAATGGATGGATGGATGGATGGTATGTATTTGTAAAAAGTCTATGGGCATGGTGCTTAAAAAACAATGCCCGTGCTCAGAAGGATTATTGCCCTGTCAACCTTTTTGTGCATGTCTGTCTCAGTGCTCTTATATGTATTGAGCATTTTGCATACAGTTTCAATATTTAAATGCATAATATATTTAATAATTTTAGTTATGTAATTTTTGTATTAAAATATAAAGTCCATTTTTGTGGAATCAATTGATTCTTATTCATCTAACCTTTTTAAAGTTTCTATTTTGTCAGTGGATCTTCATTTATTTTTTAATTAAAATTTCCATTCCCTGGCTGTAAACAACTTCTACTTAACAATTCATAGGCTTTTTCCAGTCTTCATTTCATTTATTTCACTTAAGCTGGCCATTTTGCATACATCTCAATGCTTTTATTTTTTATGTCTGGCTCAATCGTACTGCCTTATTCTTTGCTTATTCAGGGGCACCGATTATACTTATCCCTACTCCTAGCACAAATGCTTTGTAACATATTGTCGATTCCTCTATCACACTCTGTAATCCAGCCTTCTCCTAAAGTAAAATAATATGTTTATGTGCTTTAATGTATTTATACAGGCTCTAAGGTACATATAACAAGTTAAACAGCACACAAGCAACCCTTCAAAGATTTGTCTCACTTTATCTCAAGCCGTTCTACGCATTTTAATTTCTGCCCTTTCCTTCTATTTGTTTATTTATTCTCTCTTATTTCACTTCATTCATAATTCCCGTTTCTTTTCCTTTTGTTGAAGAATTTCTATGAAAATGTTTTCACTTTTCCCACATATTTCTTTAATTTGTATTTCTATAACTATTTTTGTATTCTTCCATTTAGTTTTATCAATGTTATCAACATTACCAAAACAAAATCCAAATTCCTTTTTATTTTTACTTCTGTTCTTCTTCATTCCCTTTTCATTTATTTAAGCTATAACACTTTTACTTGCTTTTTTCCCCTCTTTAAATTGTTTCACTTCTCTTGTCATCACAATTCTAGATTTTTACTCTTTACTTTACTTTCCTGCAGTTATACTGTATATGCTTTTGTAATTCACTTTACTCAATTACTCAGTTTATTTTACTCTACATTACCTTCTTTTTTAATTTCCTAGTTCATCCTTTTTTCATATACAAATTCATACATTTCATTTCCTTTTTATTTTCTAAAATTGCCATTGCTAGTGCCTAAACTTAAAGTTGTTAAATAATGTTCATATTTTGATTTAGTGGGGTATAACAAACAGCATAATAAGGTTTTGGTACTTAGTGGTTTTCATAATTTTTCTAGACACAGATGTACATAAACTACATTCAGACTATTTTTATAATGCCCTTCAAGTCTGGCACTTATGTTATGCCATGTATACTGTGCAAATTTCAAGAAAGCTTGGCGACAGATGCATTGTGGCAATGAATGGCACTATAGCCTATACTGTATAGCAGTTTAACTCTGAATGCAGTATGACTTAGTTTTAGAATATGAGCATCTCCAAACCTTTTACTGTTTCAAAGACCTGTACACTGCATTATACATAAATGTTTGTGGGAAGGAAATGTGTTGCTGGGCTTTCCTAGCACTTTTAAGCCTTCCCAATAGTGTTCCATAAATACATCTTATATCCTTTTATATTTACTGAAATAAATAAAATTTGTCTCCATCTGAGGCCGTTTTCATTTTGGCATCCATCATGGTTGTGGTCTGACATGCCACATGATTTTTTGTCACATGAATCTGCTCTTTGATGCATGACATCATCATTGTAAGCATATAAAAAAATGTCAACACAGCATTTTGGTTACCCTGTTTTGGAGTGGAAATCCAAAGACATCTTCAACTTGTGCTTAATGATTTTGCTACAGTTTGCATTCCATTGGGCTTCATGACATTTACAGAATGCATAAATTCACGTCATTACAATTCTCCAAACATTTAAAACACCAACTTATATTTGAGATTATATTACTTTAAAGATTAAATGAGTTAATGCATTTGAAAGATTTTATAAATATAATTTAAACTGTTAATAATTTCAAATGTATAAGTTCATAATATTTCAATGTTCTTTTAAAGTTTAAGAATCTGTGTTTTTAGGATGCAGCTAGCTTTATTTTGACTGTATCATTTGTCAGGAGGAAGAGAAAGAATGAAAAGGAACAGAAAATGAGGCTGGTATATTTGGAAAGAGAGTATGGTGCAAAAAATAAAATCTGCTCAGAAAAATATCCCTTGAATTTTGTGTCTGTGTCTCTGTCCCCCACTTCACAAAACTAGCACATAATTTAAATTAAAATAATGAGTAGTAGCTAATACTCATTCACACATTTGAAGCCGAGTTACACATAGCATAAAGGTTCTCTGCATTGAACGTACAGATTTTAATGCAGTCACAGAGTACATTTTTATGGATACTGTGGCAAGGTGGTCAGGGAGAGCCCATGATACTTTTCATCTGGGCAAATTCAGCATTTATTTAGAAGACAGGAAACAACGAGGATGGTGGTGGACAGCTACTGGTTGAGTGGGTATTCCCTTCATGAATACCTCTTGACACCTCTATAACTAATCCTCACATGGAGGCCGAAGAACAGTACAATACAATATAATAAACTACACAAAACAATACGACACTATGTATCAGCACACCCACAGCATGGTGTAATGCAAGGTATGGGTACAGACATAGCTATATTGAAAATACACTTAATGTTATCTTCAGAAATCATTGGGTAGCATTACATTTTCACTTCAGTCATGCTCTGCTTTAATAGTTGCACATGCAATTCTATACAACCTTACCGTTGGAGGAGATGTTCACCTGCCAGTGAAAAATATCAAGTGTGGATGGAAGTTGGAAATGTCAACATTCCTGATCTTAGAGCAGAGGGTGTATATCAGACTGATGTGGAGATGAGGCAGGTCATCAGTACCATTTTATATAATATTTTTGTTTTGTTGACCAGTTTTTAATTAAAAGATTTTGTTCGTATTTCATTATACTCGTCATTCCCAAAATATTTGAGAAATTATTGCAGTAGGCACCATCTTAAGGAATGTTGGAATTTGCAATACTGTACATTGACAAATTTATTTACTCATCTTAATTTAAACACTGTGGAAAAATTATTAATTTACATAAAATTATATATACAAACAAAATATTAACAATTCACACCAGTTTGTTTGAAAGAGAGTAAAACTAGGCTATGTTGTCCTTGCAGTTCTCTTTTACAGTGTCTCATTCAAAGTTTGTTTTTGTCTTGGTGTGGTGTGTGAAAAACACAATGTTGTTATCTAAAAAAGCAACAATCTTTTCTTTAGAAAAATTAGATTTTGTTTTATAACATCAACCACTTCTTTTGCGTTTGTAAGCAGTTTTGTGCTTAATTGTATGCTTTGTCTTAATTGTTTATTAAATTAGGTTTACTTAATAATATTACTGGTCACAGCTTAATTTTATTCTAACAAAAGACCAAAAAAATGTCACCTTATGTAATTAAGATATTGTCAATTGATTATTTTTCAGTCAACTTTGTAGGTGACTTCAAGGGGAGTACATTATAAATTACTTTCAAAGTGGTTCGCTTAGAGGAGTTTGGGGAAATGCATGAAAAGGTAGTTGTTGTCTTTCATAACAACTATGCTGATATAAGTGTCATTACTTTGGGATATTTACCTTGCCGAAAAGTTCTCACCAGAGGAGGAAAGAGTCCTAAACATTCAACTCATGTAGAAGTGCTATTACTTAGACAAAGGTTTACTTAAGGAAAAGTATCTGAGAAGCAGAGTTAATAATGAACAATGAAGCAGCTTTATTTTCTGTCCTTGGGACTGAATGGCTCTACTAAGTTTGACCAGGAATGTCCAATCTACACTTGGTAATGAGTGCTGCAGCTTATACAAAGAACTTTCTGCCACTTCCTCCATCACAAAGATAACTTTCAAGTGCAATAAACATAAAGCAGGGTTCTTTAACAGCTGCTGGTCAACACACTGGGTCTTTATAAAGTGATTTACTGAAATGCACCCACTGATAGCCAGACAGAACAACACAACCATCACATCCTGGGTGAGCTAAAGTCATATCAATATGACTTTAAAGAATGAGGGGTTAGGGATTGGTGTGCATTCAGATACATATGTTAAGAGTGACGCCCTATATTGATAGTCATTGCAAGAGCAGAGCATGGCTTGGATAGGTCTTGGAGGCTAAAAAGTCATGGCACCCTTAGGCCGGTGCCTACTTAGCCTGGCCATGAAAACACTTTGCACACCAATTTCATGATAACCTATAACCCTAAAAATACTTGCTTTCAGTTATTGTTGACACTTTGTGTCTTAGTGCCATGCTATGAACAAAAAGAGCAGTTTAATTAACAGTTTTAGCCCTTGGTGAAGAAAGGTATGGCAATGGGGAGTGCAGTAAGCAGAGAAATTGACAATTACGCATGTGCAATTGTTAAAATCAGTGCAGCTGTTCCTCATTTAGTGGCTTCAGGTTCACTGGAATGCAGGGTGCTTTCTTTGTCAATAGAAGTACAGAGGTCATGAGAGAAATGGATATTGCAAGCATAATGCTACACACATTGTTGGAGATAACCTTCTCCCTTCGATATCATATACTAATATATACATGCTCTAGTATGTAAAAGCAGTAACTAAATGAAAGGCGGAACAAGATGCTGGGTAAACAGAGCACCACTAGTACTTTGGTTCCAGTTCAAGAATTGGTTGCGGGCTTATACTGTAGAGTCTCTGCTGTAAAGTGGCATGTCTATAAGCTTAAATGGTTGAGTCGGCATTTATTTTTGGCACTGGCCAGTGTAAAGGTCAGAGGCAAAAGGATTTCAACCTTCAGCTCCCTGCAACCAATGACATTCATAGGAGAGGGTGCCATGTAGCTCTCTGTGAAAAGACGAAAGGGGTTAAAAACAGCACCCCGAGCAAACTGTGGGAGTTGAAACTTTGGGGGCGGAGTGGTGGCTCTGAGGCTAAGGATCTGTGCTGGTATCCCGAAGGTTGCCGGTTCGAATCCCTGTCACTGCCAAAAGAGATCCTACTCTGCTGGGCCCTTCAGCAAGGCCCTTAACCTGTAATTGCTCCAGGGGCGCTGTACAATGGATGACCCTGCGCTCTGACCCCAAGGGGTATGCGAAAACTAACAAATTCCTAATACAAGAAATTGTATAAGGCAAAATAAAGAACAAAAAAAAAAAAAAAAAAGCACAATAGTCGAGGCGTTCTCCGTGGCCATAACAATGGAGTGGCAGGCAGGGGTGTAAATATTTACTGCACATTATTTTCTTACTGTAACATCGCTTAAATACAACCCAGGGGATGCATAAACCAGTGTGTTTCTTCATGCCGGTCACAAGCCTGGATAAATGGGGAGGGTTACATCAGGAAGGGCATCCGGTGTAAAAGTTTGCCAGATCAATATGCGGACGATACAAATTTCCATACCGGATTGGTCGAGGCCCAGGTTAACAATGGCCACCACCAGTACTGTTAGCCAACAGGGTGCTGGCAGAAATTGGGCAACTGTTGGCGGAAGAAGGAGGAGAAGAAAAAGAAGAAGAAGAAGAGGGGGGGAGACGTGTCTGGAGGCATAAGGACAGGAGGAAGGTAAAGAGAGTGGAACCGAGGGTAGGAACTTTAAATGTTGGCAGTATGACTGGTAAGGGAATAGAGTTAGCTGATATGATGGAGAGAAGGAAGGTTGATATATTGCGTTATTATCATTATTATTGTAAGAGCCAATCTTACAAAGTTAAAGTTTTGCGTTAAACTCATATTAATGTTTGCTTAATTTGAATAGAATATAATTTCTTTCATAGTCATAGTTAATGGCATTGTCTTTTCCCCTGTAAGTTAGAAAGAGATAGAACTTTCTTGCTATAACTGAGATACAGTTTGATAATTGTGTCAGTTGTATTTAGAACAGGTCCCAGTAAACAGGGACTTGTAAGACACATTTTCAACTGAAAAATGGGATAGGCATACAGTTTTCTGACCGTCGTCGTTTAGAAATGGTTCAGAAACGATTTGAAATGTGACAAGATTTAAGCTTTGAACAGAACTTTTCTTAACAAGAATTTTTCTTTTTTTTTTGCTATTTTAAAAATTTTCTTTTTTGTGTGAACTGTTTTACTTTGAGTTTTAACTAAAACTTTTAAAAACAAAGATATTTTGTCTATGGAATCATTTCAGCGTGTCAAGCTTTTGCTGAATCCCATTGTTTAAGTTAGAGCTGCTGAACAATTTTGGAAAAAGGCAGCTACAATTATTATTGCATTACAATATAGAAAAGTGTTTAATGGAATAATCTTGTATTTTTTAACATAATATGTTAAAAAAAATAATTGAGGTGGGTTGGATTTTTAGGAAAAAATGGACACTATAATATTTGCATATTATTTACAAGGTTAAGAAAGAGACTGGGCAAAAACGGCCTGCATGGCAGATTTCCAAGACCAAACCACTGTTAAGCAAAAAGAACATTAGGGGCTCGTCTCAATTTTGCTAAGAAACATCTCAATGATTGCCAAGACTTTTGGGAAAAATACCTTGTGGACTGATGAGTCAAAAGTTGAACTTTTTGGAAGGCAAATGTCCCGTTACATCTGGCGTAAAAGGAACACAGCATTTCAGAAAAAGAACATCATACCAACAGTAAAATATGGTTGGTGGTAGTGTGATGGTCTGGGGTTGTTTTGCTGCTTCAGGACCTGGAAGGCTTGCTGTGATAGATGGAACCATGAATTCTACTGTCTACCAAAAAATCCTGAAGGAGAATGTCCGGCCATCTGTTCATCAATTCAAGCTGAAGCGATCTTGGGTGCTGCAACAGGGACAATGACCCAAAACACACCAGCAAATCCACCTCTGAATGGCTGAAGGAAAAACAAAATGAAGACTTTGGAGTGGCCTAGTCAAAGTCCTGACCTGAATCCAATTGAGATGCTATGGCATGACCTTAAAAAGGCGGTTCATGCTAGAAAACCCTCAAATAAAGCTGAATTACAATAATTTTGCAAAGATGAGTGGGCCAAAATTCCTCCAGAGCGCTGTAAAAAGACTCATTGCAAGTTATCGCAAACGCTTGATTGCAGTTATTGCTGCTAAGGGTGGCCCAACCAGTTATTAGGTTCAGGGGCAATTACTTTTTCACACAGGGGCCATGTAGGTTTGGATTTTTTTTTTCTCCCTAAATAATAAAAACCACCATTTACAAACTGCATTTTGTGTTTACTTGTGTTTATATTTGACTAATGGTTAAATGTGTTTGATGATCAGAAACATTTTGTGTGACAAACATGCAAAAGAATAAGAAATCAGGAAGGGGGCAAATAGTTTTTCACACCACTGTACATTTTTATGGGATTTTTTTACAATGTACCTAACTAGTCCTTTCTAACACCCGAGATGTATTCTACAAATGAATTCAACTTACCAATATGGGGTTTTTGTTTCTTACCGATCTTAAACTCTGTCACACGCACGCACAGTGCAAACCCCTTGTGTCGACTACTTTGTCAAAAGGTCTATTTTGCAGTGCAGAACACTGGACAGCTAGAGTCGCTGGACTTCATAAATACTGGTGAGCTACAGAGGAATGGAAGTAGCACTGAACGATCTTATTTTAATAACAGTAATGGGCGTTCTCGACATTTTCTATCACCAATACGACTAAGAGACACACCTTCTGTTTCTATACGTATCATTTCTTCTGTGTTTAGTTACCAGAATTTTCCTACAGTATCTTTGAAACACCAACAAGTATTACATTTTCTCATTATGATATTCTGTTACTGCGGTGGGTTGGCACCCTGCCCAGGATTGGTTCCTGCCTTGTGCCCTGTGTTGGCTGGGATTGGCTCCAGCAGACCCCCGTGACCCTGTGTTCGGATTCAGCGGGTTGGAAAATGGATGGATGGATGGATATTCTGTTATAATCATTTCACTAGTTTATAAAAACAACTTACCTCCACTTGTTTTCATAAATTTCAGAAAGAGTTCCTGTATATATATATATATAGATATCTGTATATATATATATATATATATATATATATATATATATATATATATATATATATAACTGTACAGTTTTTGGGAAGCAGAGCTTACACCGCATAATGACGCTGCGTTGTTCTCTGTCTTTGGGAGTCATCGGCTCCTTGAACAGAGATGGGTAGTCTGTCCTTTATAACGAGCGCTGCCGCTGTACCGGGAGCTTCCCGCCGCGTCTTTAATCAGAAAACATAAAATCGCGACTGCTGAGATTTAAGCCGGGGTCTTCAGCGGCTGTCGGCCAACTCACGATATTCTGAGATGGACACACTGATACGGCCGGAGAGAACGGCCCGGCACGGATGACCTGCGATCCCAAAATATTTGCTTGCAGTTATATTCTAATCGTTCGTTGTAAACGTCGTATTTTGAACACTCGCTATCAATTGTATTTAGTAATGGCCCTCTTTGTAAAGTAAGTACACTTTGTAAAGAGTAAAAGTATTTGCATTTAAAACCACTTTAAAAAGTAAATCCCTATACAATCTATTCTTGTACAATGACGAAAGTAAATGTAATGTGATACTTTCCACCACTGTTTCTAACAGATTGTTTTCCGCTTAACTGTTATGCGGATATTTTTGCACCATCATTTTATGTTGGGTTTTTTGGATGCTTGTCGTCAGGCTGCAGTATAATAGCTCAATCCTTGCACATACTTTGTGCCCAAATGCCCAATGGTAATCCAAAAACGTGAGCTAAACAATCCCAAGCAGAAAAGCTTTAATCTTTAGCTCTCTAATATCTTAAATACAGAAATCAAACTCTTGGCTGTAGTGCTGCAGTCAGGGCCGGATTTTCCTATAGGCTAACTAGGCTTCAGCCTAGGGCCTCAAGATCAAGAGGGGCCTACATTCAAATTGTTAGCAAAATTTTATTATCTCTCATGTAATTTACAAACTTAAAAATGGAAGGTGAAAGGGCCTCATAAGTGGAATAGCCTAGGGCCTCTTTTCATATAAATCCGGCCCTGGCTGCAATCTTCACTTCACCCATCCATTCATTATTAAACCTGCTTAATTCAATTCAGGGCTGTTTCTGCCCAAGACCCTTGACAAAGTGCCAGTCCATTGCTTAAAGAATGATTATTCAAATAGAGCTAATTTAAAGTCGCCAAATAAGGTAACCACCATGTCTTTGAAATATGATTGACTGTGGACCCTCCAGAGGTTTATTTTCTCCAAGTATGTGGCTGACTGGAATTTTTGTTTTCCTTCCTTCATTGTCAACTGGCCATAGTTCAAAAATTCATTAATGGACAGATAGTACTGGGCTCCATTTATGTTAATCTTCCTCTTATGTTAGCTTTCTGTTACTATCTCTTATGTTAACGGGTCGGTTTTGACCCGTGTCTTTAATCAGCCATATTACCCTCAAAACAATTATTTATCATCCAATTTTTTTTCCTTACCTCTTGGTTACTTTGTTACGCTTCCTTGTCCATTAAAAGAATGTTTTTAATATTTTTGCTGTGACCTCATGAGCTTTTACTTTAACAGCATACCTTTCATTTTCAATTTTAAAAAATGATTAAATGAACCTCAAGAGAATTATTTAAATAAATAAAAGGTTGTTATGTTACCTGACTATTACTGAGGGGTATTAAAACACATCTCTTAAATAAATTTGTTATATATATTTTTTATTATAATATTAATTACTATAGTAACATCTATGGTGTTACGGGTCAAATTTGACCTATATATATTTATTTCAAAGAAAAAGGCAAAAAAGTATTTTCAAAAATAACTTTTAATATAAATGGAAAGCTAAACAAGTAAATCTCAAAATGTGGATTTGCAAAGTCAAACAAACAATCAAGCAAATCAAACCAATAGAAATGAGGCACTAGTTCCAAAAAACGTCTTTGTGTGCAGGAACATGCATGTGCATTTAGATGCATGTGTGGCAAAAAGTGACACTTTTAGTGTGTTCTTTGCAAATATATTTTTTTGCAGTAGAAGCAGAGTACGTTTGTCTTTCTGTCTTTATTGCTAGGGCAGACCTGACACCTCTTTCTTTTAGAATCAGGTGGCCTCAGTGGGGTTGTGGCTGTGGCTGTGTAGGTTGATGTTGAGGCAGTGCTGGCCGAAGAGGATGCTGGCACTGATCCTCTTTGTGTTGCTGATGGTGTGGAAGGAGTGCTACGTGAGCTCTGCAGCTGTCTGACCAAGGCTGCTGCGCCTGGGTCCCGGGGCAACCATTCCCTTTGCTCAATGTGTGCCTTGACAAGGGAACTTCCTAACTCCTCAAGAAACATTCTCTGCTTGTTTTTTCTGGTTGAGTTCCACCCTAGGTGAATGTGGGTCCACAACACAAATGCATTGTATGCAGACACATCTAGAATGTTATAAAACACAACCATTGGCCATCTCCTGGTCAGTCTCTGGCAAGTGTAGGTGGCAGTCAGCTTGTCCAGGTTGTCCACACCACCTTTGTTTTTATTATAGTCCAAGATAATTATGGGCTTTTTGTCACTTGCTGATGACACAGCTGCGTCTTTGTGAAAAGTGGACATAAGTATCACACTCCGGTGTTTTTTTGGACAATATGAAACAACCGTGGTGGTGTCTGTAAAAGCAAATTTTGAAGAAAGTGGAGCCCTGTCCTTCACCTGCAAAATTTCGGCAGGCAGCTCAGGTTTATTTTTTTTCACTGTGCTCACCATGGTAAGTTTCCACCTGAGAAGTTCTTGTCCAAGGTCATAGCTGGTAAAGAAATTGTCACATGTGATATTGTGACCCCGCAGTCCAGTAGTCATGTCGAGGACTACACGTTTTCCTTGATTTTTCTCAGAAATGCTACTTGCATGTTTGCCTGTGTAAATCTGCAGATTCCATGCATAGCTGGTTTTTGCATCACAGACTGCCCAAATTTTTATGCCGTATTTCCCTGGCTTACTAGGCATGTACTGCCTAAAAGGGCATTTTCCACGAAAAGAGACAAAACGTTCATCTACTGTTACCTCTGGCCCTGGGTTGAACATCAGTGGATGGAGCTGCACCCACCTTTCCCAGACATCCCTGATGGGAGCAAGCTTGTCAGATTTTTCTCTAGTTTCTCTGTTGTCAAATCTAAGGACTCTTGATATCATTCGAAATGACTGAAGTGACATTGTTGCCCGGAAAATATTTCTGCCTGTCGACGCATCCCAGAGACTATCAGTGGCCTCATTGCTGGATTTGTAAACACCAGCAAGAAGAAGAACACCAATATAAGCATCCAGGTATTCCCCATCAATGTCATTCCACATGTCGCCATGAACCCTTTTTCCTTCAAGGTTTGTCATAGTAATCATGACTTTCTTTAGTGACAATGGCATAAACAGATCAAAACATGTCTTGATGTCACTTACTCTCGTCACAGCAAACCTTGTGATTCCAGGGGTCATTTTGATGACATTTGCAGCAGCTGCCCTGCCATGTAAGTCAGGAGGTACTGAGCTCCAACAGATGTTACCACTTTTGGATTTGAACGTTTCAGCAGGAGTGAGTGCAGCTTCAGCATCGGTGACCTCCTCATCAGACTCATCAGATGTGTCTGTGCCTTCTGGTAGATACTCTACAATGTCTTCCTCCTCGGAAACCTGCTCATCTGTATCACTATGCTGTTCTGTGTCCTCTGCCTCATTTTCAGAAAAGATATGATCCAGAGCTTGGCTTACTGTAAATCTTCTTCTCATTTTTGACTGCTGCAAACAGGAGATGTGTACTCTGCAAGTCACCAACGCTAGACTAAATTTGTCTTATGCAAGCCTTACATGTCTGAACAGGTCTGTCTTTGTTTGTTTGTTTTGTTTGTTCAGGTAAGGAGACACACAGGCAAAGAGAGAAGCCCCTCAAAGTGTGTTTAGGATTTTTGTTTTGACCCTAACTATTGTTTTATAACCTTAAATTATAACTGGGTCAAAACTGACCCTACCAACACAAAGGTAATAATTTTCACCAGAGCATTTTATAATTTAGTACAATTGTTTTTTTTTGTTTTATTTTAATTAAATACAGATTCCTGACAAAGTCAAAAAGCCTTGATGCAATAAACAAAATTAGGTAGTAGTTTTATGCATTTAAAAAGTAAAACAGGTCGGTGCTGACCCTAACACAAGAGGAAGGTTTTAATCAAAGTCTTTGCAATGTCTTTAACTTATTAATGCAATTAGTAAAGTTTTTATTTACATTTTATCTGAGAACTATGCCAAAATAAGCTGAAAGAAAATTGAAGTAGCCCTGACAAAAAAAAAAAACCTAATGCAAATAATTTAAGAATATTCAAAGGGGTTGATATTCAAACTCAAGACTCAAGCTCTGAGCTCTTTAGCCATCTTCTATAATATTAAAGTGAGTAGTAGATATAAAAATACCCGCTGTCAGCTCCTCGATTTTCCTTTAAGCTAATATAGATGCACGTGTTTAGTGGCAGCGTGCGTTACAAAGCAGTAATTTTAAAAGATGCTTTGAAGTGCCTGTCAGTGAAAAAAAATTGCATACTTAATAACTGTTATTTATAAAACCTTGTTCAATGAACAATATGGTGTTTTAGTTACTTATTTTTCACATTGTCTGAAGAGTAATCCAGTATGTATTTCTGCTGTATGATTTCTACGATAAAAACACCACAGAAAACGACCAGAGCACAATTGCTTAACTGCCAGAATGCATTTGCTTGACTTGTGTTAAGATTAGGGTGCTAGACGAAACTAAAAGAAGAGTTAGAGCCACAAAATGTTAATACACTGGTTCAAATTTTAAAAATGAATTAATTCAATTTCATAATCAGTTAAGTACAAGGATCTTTAGCAATTAAAGTACCAATTAAGTAAAACAAAGCTACACATTCAACAGAACAGCCAACAGAAACTGTCAAATGAGAACATTCACTTTAACAAAACAAATAATTATCATTTCAATATTAAAGGAATATGCATGAAGAACATTTAATTACTTGTAGAAATTTTAAAAGGTTATTGAAACTAAAAGTCTTTCTATGTCTGTGTTCACAATTAATCATTAAGAGAAAAACTATTAAGGAAAACACACCTCAATTTCTGCTAAATCTCAGATCTGAGAAAACAGAAAGAAGAAGCCCTCCCTCAGTTCTCAAACCTATACACTAGAATAATATTTCTAGTAGAAAAATAGTTTTTCTATTATTTCTAATAGAAAACTATTTCATTTTAGCATACTTAGAGTTTAGAGAAGGGGATCTAATGACAAAAAGGACAATACTCAATGCCTCAGCAGTCACACTGAGGTTCAAAGAATGTTTAAATAAGGCCACATCAGTCCTAATGGCTGAACACCCATAGAGTTAAAGGTCCTTGCATCCCCCCACATACCCCGGGCTCAATATCATAAGGTACAAAGAGAAAGCTGTTAAACAATAATAAACATTTTCTAAACAAGGGAGTAGCTAATGGGACAATTAACTAAAAGAAAAGACAATTACTGGGAAATAATTGCATTCAATAGCCTCAAATACAAACTAATATAACCAATTAGTATAGAAAAAGAGAACAGGTACTGACAAACTGAAGCAAAACAAAAGTAACTGACGGAGCTCCGGTGCAATTCTCACAAACAGCAGTTTATTCTGAATTTCAAATGGCAACATTGCATTTTATTTGCAATAGTTCTGATTGTCAGTGTATGTATTCATGGGGAAATGGAGTCATTTTACTATCTTTCTTTCCTTGAAGGTAATAAATAATATGCTGTTGTTATGTATGATTTTACATATCAAATATAATTCTTAGTTTTTCAGTTTACAGTACTCTTATTGAGGATGTTTAATCTTATGAACCCATTGCACTGTAATATAGTTAAAAAATCTACAATGAAAAATTGACGGAATAAATAGTGGAACATATGAAAAGAATTTACAGAAGTAATATATTAGTTTTTCGACTCAGTTTTGTTAGCAGCAAAAACAGGTCACTCATTAAGAAAAGGGTTAGAATGAAAACCTGCAGCCACAGTGGTCCTCCAGGACCGGAACTGGCGACCCCTGGTCCATAGAACCAGACTGATAGAGACTGAATCAATTTGCCTATTTAACTGGTGAGGCAGCAAATAAGGTTGTCCTTTAGGCATGGATCTTTTAAATCAATATCACATTGCAATTTCTAGTCATTGAGTATGTCAGACTAACTGACTGGGGTTGCTGATTTTTGTCACCAGACCATGTCAATTTACACAACTGAAAATGTAACAATTACATAATGATTTTACAGCACGGTCATGCTCATCTTTTTTTCTGACAGCCAATAATGTGCTGCTTAACGGAGTTAGCACTGCACAAAGGGTTAATAGGCACAGCAAGTTCAGATGCACTCTCTGCCTTTTTTCCTTTTGTTTATCCTGTTGTTGTATGTACAAACTGAGGCATCAGACAGACTAGATTTTCTTATGATACTGAGATCCAATACACCTGCGTTCCTTATCTCAGCATTATATGCATTGTACTCCCAGTGAGCATTCATTGGTTGTCAGCCTTCATGCACACAGAGCCCACCTTATGACTAAAGAGAAAATCAGACTTGTTTGTGACAAGTTTTGGGGTAGTTGGAGTGACTCACTGGGTATGTCAGACTAGATGACTGTCCTTCACAGATGTGTGCCACCAACTGCCTCCGACTAGCAAGGTTATGTGAATGAGGGCTAAAAAAATTGCTGTAAAAGTGTGGCCTTTAAGAAAACTGACCATGAGAGACTGCAAGGGTATCAAGTTGGCTAGAGAGAGTTCTAACTCTGAGATTCACTTGAAAAAGTAGCGTCACTTAACAACAACAATAATCCTGGAACTTGGTCAGGAATGACCCTAGGGCATGGTTAAAAGCCACCAGTTTGAACCCATAATCTTACTAAGATAGGAGTTGAGTCTGGGCAGGGGTCTGATTGGCAGCAAAAAGAAAGAGGCCAGGGTATAACGAGAAAGAGATAGACAGAGACAGACAAACATGCAGACAGAGTTGAGGTGAGTTCTGGAGCACTTTGAGCACTCTAAGATGGGTAAGTATTCTAGACATTAAATTATGTTTTTCAGCAAGGCAATAGAAACACAGTCGGAAACTTGTTAAGGATACATTTTTCACAAACATTATATTTTTTTCTTCACACTGAGAACCATAGATACACAGAATAAATTAGCAAGTAATGTGGTGGAAAGTGGATCTTTAGTGGACTTTCAAAATTCAACTTAGTGTTATTTTGGAAAAATTAGACAAATGGGATTTGTTAGCTTTGTTGGGCAGAATGGCTTTGTCTTGTCAGAATTATTTTCACATACTAATTTCATCCCATTAGGTACACAGGTAGGCCGAATAGGGCTGTGTGATTTTTTTAATTTGTACTCTTGTTTACTTGACACAGTTTTTGTTTTCTGTTTGCTTCACCATCTTACCTTGTACTTAATTATTTAATAAAGTTATCCTGTTTTACATTTTCCATACATGATGTTAATGTCAGTAATACATTTCTACAATTGAGAAACCTTTCTCTTATAAAGGAAAAAGCAAATAAATTCATTTTTTCTAAAGCTTTCATAGTGAGTAAGTGAAAAACATCCTAACAGCCACAAGGGAAAAGAACAGAATCTAAAACAATTAGAAGATTACCGAAAGTAAACTGCTACCATGTTAAAAAAAAGGTTAAATTGCTTTGGATTAAACAGCATTTACCCCAGAGTCCTGAAAGAAGCTTTTGATTATATATGTAAACTGTTGACATTTTTTTCCCAGAAATTAGTACATGAATAAATAAGAACTGGATGCTACATTGTGTTATTTTATAAAAGAGGACAATTCTCACCATCAATTCAATTCAATACAAATCAATTCAATTTTATTGTCCCTAAAGGTAAGGTTGGTTTGTCAGCAGTCTTTACAAAGAGGCCATGACATAACAATAAAAAACATCAAGAAAGAGTGCAGCCATCAAACATAAACTTAGTACAAATAAATAAAATACAAATAAATAAAATATAGCAATGAGAATAATGCTCATGGTGAAACATTAGATCAAACATATTAGACATAAAACATTAATCCAACATTCAGACTTGACTGATGATTGATGCAAATGCTAACTGTTCATCCTATGATTTATGCCTGTAGATGTTTATTAAAATTTAATTTATTTAGAAGAGTAAGAGCATTTATAACAAAAGAGTATTTGAATCATTTGCTTTTTAAAACACTGAACCTGTGACCATTTGGATGAGTCTTGTCTGACAAAATTCACTCTACTTTCTGTAATATTTGTTTGTTAAACAGGTCAGTGTGATTTGACTGTTGAGAATCCATTTTACAATTTGGTCCATTTTACAATATGATTTATTTGGGTTTTAATGCTAACATAAAGATTTTCAATACTCAATACAAGATTTATAAAAGAGTGACACAATAGAAGGACTTACATTAAAACACTTCTTTAAACAAAAGAGGCACTACTGTCCCTTTTTGCAGATGGCTTCTGTGTTTTATTTAAAAGTCAGTTTTGAGTCTATGATTGTCCTCAGATATTTATAGCTGTCAAAAATCTCCGCAGCCTGGTCTTTGATGAACGTTTCTTGTGGGCGAATGGTGTTTCTACTGAAATCAATTATTAGTTTCTTTGTCTTTGTAATGTTTAGTTGTAGAAAAGTCTCATCACACCATTTAACAAAATCGTCTACCATTGGACCATGACTGTTTTAATTCTCATTCAATAGGCTTACAATTACTGAGTCATCCGCAAATTTTTAGCTGAATCTGTTTTCAAATTTACTGTGACAACCATTGGTGGAGAGGATGTACAAAATGTGTGAAAGAACACAGCCCTGAAAGGACCCTGTGTATGAGAACAGTATCAGACAGACAACCATTGATCTTGGTTGGTACAAGCTTAGCCTGTTGAATTCTTTTAGTGTTCATGAAAAAAAAATATTAACTTACTCTAATGATGTGCCCATCTTAGTGTGCCTTGCCCTGATGATTATTAGGATGTGCTACAGCTGATAAAAGAAGGGAAGAGCTTTGAGACCTGAAGAACTTTCAAAGTATTAGAGACATTATCTATATAGTAACTTTCAGGGTTACATATTGGAAATCAATCAATAAGCCCCTGTTTATATGGTGCCTTAAACACCATACTCTATCTAAATGGCATTTTGAAGAAATAAACAAGAACACAAGGCAGAAAACAGTATTTGAGATGTATATTATAAAAAATTTTCTCTGCTCTGTATTTAAATCTATAGTTAGCAGGGCTTTGATCAAGTGCCTTGTGGGTTTTGCAGGTAGCACATGACAACGAATTGTGTGCTATTTTAATAAATCCTAAAGGTATAAGTTAGTCAGTACCTCTGACACACTGTGTTCCCGGGGCCCATGAGGCTGGTCTGTTCACTTTATGTGATTATCTTCTATTTGTGTTAAACTCACATATGAATCTGACATTTATATTTGGTTGATTTGTATGTAGAGGTAGATTAGAAAAAATGATAGACGGCTTCTTGATGGAGGGCTTTTAGCTAATAATATCCTTTAACAATTAAATTGCTTTCAGCTGAAGTATTAAATAAATTCATTCATTTAATATTTATGTGATATAATAATCACACAGCTTGCTGATCAGTCAGTTGTGTTTATTTCATATGTTGCCTTTCACAGTATGTACCATTTCAGTTTTAAAACTAGATTTAATTTCCTTGTTCTCTGCTAAAACTGAAATATACAAAAGAAGATACTCATTTATTCCACTACTAGGTCTTGCAAGTGCTTTACTTGGTATGATATCTAAAATTGCAGTGCATTCCCAGATTCCAGCACTTACGGTAATTCTTGTCATATTTTGTGCACGCCAGGAATGAGGTAGCTTAGGAACAAAAGCCATCCATAAAGTGGGGGAAGTATTCATCCCTGAAAGATTTTTCCTAACTTGCTCTTCCCTGTGGGACACGCTGACTGCACTATTTTTTAAGCAGCAATTATTTAAAGCACTGCTCCCACTGGCTGTTCGATTCAAGAAATTTAAAGTATTTTGAGAGTGTTTAAAATGCTTAGGGAGAAAAGACTAAGTTTTCCAGATGTTGTTTTGGAAATTATTGCACTTTCACTTGTCAAGACAGAGAAATGAGGAGGGGTCACTTGAGTTAAATGAGCACAAAGCCCCTTTTTTCAACCAGCTGGTTATTAACATGTCAACACCTACTGCCATCAGACTACTGGTATTTGGTTGTATTGGCACCTTGGGATGAACGAACAAGCTTTGAGTGGGCAGCGTTCTATGAACCATGGTCTAGTATCTCTCTTTGGAAAATGCAGCCTCAGCTGCACAGCTGTAATTTATCACTCTCTTGCTTACAATGACAAACTGACATATGGGTCTACATTTTCTGCAGCCAAAAAATTTAAGCTTATAGATTTTTACAAGTAATCTGACTACCATGTGTAGTAGGCACACTCAAAACAGCCTTGTTTCACCCTGTTATATAAAATATTTAACATTAATACAGGGAATAAGCTTTGCTTTCGTATATTTTCTCCTTCTTGCATTATATATTACTAGTCAAGCACTCAAGCAGTTCCATATTATTGGCTTTATTTTACCCATAAAGCACAAAACAATATGGATGAGCCTCAGCACTACCCATAATGAAGTCCTATTAGCTTTGTCAGGCTTCACCCCACTGAATTTGTTTTATGTATTGTAAGTGCACTTGAGTAAAAGAAGGCTCCTAACACCCTGAAGGCTGTTTGCATTGTTGCTGTTACAATGAGGGAAACTCTCTGGTACCTAACAAACTCTTCCCAGGTGGCAAAATAGCCACGAGGTTTAGAGCAGATGTGCATTGTTTGAAAACTTAGAATCAAGCCTTTCACCACTCACTCTACCGTAATGTATTTACAGAATGTACAGTAAAGTCTCTAGGCTAGAAGTACTCTCCCTTGCCTCTGGATATAATCTGTGATGTCACTGCTTTCACTAAATAACTATATTATTGGAACTGAAGTAAACACATAGAAAATGTTTTACGTATTCCCCTATTTGATTTAATATTAAAAAAGAGTAATGCAAAAAAAAAATACAGTAAATTATTAATAATGTCATACAAGTTAACAAAATGGAGATGAAGGGGAATATTTTAACAATTACTCTGGCCCCAAAATGGTTTTCTTTTCTAATGGGGGCATTAGAAGCACAATTTTGTATGTTTTTGTATATTTAAAGAAGATTTTGAAATTTAAAAGTCTGAGCCCCATTTTTAGCTTCTGCAGGCCAAATCCTTCCTATGAGGTTTGTGGTCTGTTTGCCAGGGGTCAGGCCTATCTCTAGGATGGTCAATGAAAATTCTGGCTTGGTTTGTGGGTCTTTTTTGAGGCCTATCACTCTTTTACCTGTTTGTGTCACCTTATTATAACAGAAACAAACTTAAAAATTCCCTTGGTGCTATATAGGAAAAAATGAAAGCCCATTTAACGTCTTGGCTCTCCTTTATTAAAGATAATACAATTAATAAAACACAAGGGAACATAATGTCCATGACCAAGAAATTAATGTAGTAATTATTGTTGTGTAAAGGAGTTCCAGACATGGTGAAAATGGAGTGTGAGGCCTCCAAAATGAGCCAAAAAGTAGGCCCAACAACTTCAGAGGCCCATCTTGATTTAGCCAACTCCTAAGCAGCCTGTCCTCAACTACTACCTGCAGGTTCTATCCTGCTCAGGCCCAAAATAGGGAACTGTCTTTAAATTTTCAAAATATAATGAAACTCCTAAAATATACAATTTTTTACAACGGAGAGAAAAATGTAAAGACAATCTAAATTGGAATTTATCTTACACAATATATAAGGAGTGTGACACAAAACCCAAAGACAAGACCCATGAGTTTAGTACTTATTTTATGGAAAGGTTGAAAGAACTTCTTACCAAGGTGCCAATTTACATCATTTGCATGTGTGTTTTTTGGTTCTGTTGGAAATATGTTGTACTTTTAATTAATAGCTAATACATGTGATGTACAGTATGTAGAGTATAAACATTATCTGTTTCTTCCCTCCATTCTCTACTTATTCTGAGTTATGTAGTGAAACTTTTTGATCTCTGTTTTCTGCTTATATTATTTATCATGTTTTAATTATTATTATTTAAAAGCATTATTATTATTTATCATTTTAACATGATGCTATTTGTGTCATTTATCATGGTCATGACTATACTGTTTTTCATGACAGCTCAGTTTAAAAGCTTTTGACTGCCATAATAATAATAATAATAATTCTTTACATTTATATTGTGCTTTTTCTCTCTACTAAAACCACTACAGTGAGTGGGGAGCCACTTCAACCACCACTAATGTGTAGCATCCACTTGGATGATGCGACAGCAGACATTTTTGCGCCAGTACGATCACCACAGATTACTGTAGCTGTTAGGTGGTCGAGTGGTGAGAGAGAGATAGCCAGGCGATGATTAGGGGACTGGAGTGATTAGGCCATGGAGGGCAATTTAGCTGGGACTTTGGGATACACCCTACTCTTTGCAAAAGATACCCATGGATCTTTTATGACCACAGAGAGTCAGGACCTTGGTTTTATGTCTCAGTCAAAGGATGGCGCCATTTTTATAACACAGTATCCCCGTCACTGCACTGGGGCATTAGGATCCACATTCAGACCACAGGGTCAGCATCTCCTGCTGACCTCACCAACACCTCTTTCAGCAGCAACCGAAGTTTTTCCTAGCTGGTCACCCATCCAAGTTGCATTTCTTGTGACGTCATGGTACTGCTCTTATTTAAGATGGTGATGTGCATAGTTTTGAATAAATTTATTTTGTCTGTGAAGAACTGCAAGATTATTATAGATAGAGAAAGAAATGTAGTTATTGTTAGGACTTGTAGATTTCTATTATGCCTCAGGTGAAGAAACCAGCATTTTAAGTCGAACGAAGCAGAACATGAGAATCTTCAATCTAGACAAAGTTCATCATGGGATTTTCAGTCCTATTTGTTTTTTAGTCTAAGCCAAAACAGTAACCAGAAATCATGGCTGAAAAATCATTGCCAAAGATCAGCACACTAAAGTCAAACTAAAGAAAAGTACTCACAGGGCTTAATTCAGTCTCAGATGTGTTGCACTAACTATTAAACTGTTATCAATGAAAACATTTTAGATCAAGTATAAAACTTTTTTTTTATCAAAAACAATTATTTGACAAGAAAAAAAATCTAACAAGGTGTCCTAGTTTACAAAAAGTATTATTTTACACATGCAGTTTTTCTTTTAGCACAGATATAAAGTTTGTTAGTGAAATGGACAATCCACAGGCAAAAACATCTCCTAACAGCATTATGTGTCAGTCCAAAATGGGGCACAGAGAAAATGTTCAAAATATGCATTATGATCCAGCTGGGATTTCTAACCAGATTTCTGAAACTGTGGGGCTTTCATTGCAGTTTGTAGTGGTAGTTACATTTTTGTTGTTTTCTTCTGTCACCCTGTCAGTTTGTGCCATTTAGGTTGGTATTGTGGTCTCTGACAATTTTACCATGTTTTGGATCTTTTGGTTTATCAATGTTTCTCTTTTGTTTCAGAATTTTGAATTCAGATTGTGGATGTGGGCTATGTCTGCTTGATTAGAAATTAGTAGTTTGTGGTTCTTCTTTAAATTTTTGACTTTTGCATGTCTTTGTTTCTACAGTATTTTTATACATTTTGACTCTTGTTTTGCTTGATTTTTGAAATTCAGTATTTTTTCTTGTTTTGAACAAATGCATCAAAAAACATGATTTCATTTCAGTTTTGTTTATGTGGCTAGGTTTCTGCATTTTTTCTCCCTGTTCAGGTATTATTCATAACATCTGGTAGTTTAGTGCTATTAAAATTGAAAAATAACCCGTTTGTCATTTAATTCTTTAGCATTTAAGATGTTGTTCCTCTAAACTTTAATAGAAAAGATAAACTCATGAGACTCAAAACTCATCAATTAGACTTGCAGATTCTGGAGCCTAGCCATTGAACACCTTCAATGTACGTATGTGATGCCACGTGCACATTCCTCACAGAGAGAAGAAACACTAAGTACATCCAAATGAAAATTACTGAGAACTTGTAAATGAGACAAAGGCATTTGCTGTGATGTAATCCTTTGAACTGTAGTTATAAGACTGTGCCATGTGTGTATGGGAAAGACTAAAAGAAATACATTCATATAAGGTTTATGTTTTGTGTTCTTTGTTTATTGTCCAACATGAGAGTACATATTAGCATATATCCTTTGTCATGATTCTTGGTTTTGGGCAGCTAAGAATTGATTATACAATGTTTTTTGAAAATTAAAATTGTCCTCTTATTGTTAAAAAAATGTTAGCATTATTTCAATTATGTAATTGCAGTGCAATTTTGGAATGTGCTTTTATCCTGATTGCTTCCATTTTGCATTCATCTAGCATTACAGCTGCCATGTTAGGTATAGTTCAAGGTCAGCTGCAGTCCATGTGATCACTGCCATTGACTAGCATGACAGTTTCACATAGACAGCATAAAAAGTGACGTTGCAGGAACTCAGACATCTAATATTTTGGTTATTCCAAAACAACTTGCCCAAGTATCTAGGGAAACTTCTTTATCTAGTATTTTGGTATGTATGATGTTTTCTGATATTTAATTTATGAAAAATGCGCCACTCACTTTGTTTTATGGAAATCTTTTGGTACTTTGACCTCTTGTCTGTACTTTGGTAACAGTTGTTGCCTTCTCCCATTACTTACAGTGGTTTCTCTGTTAAAACTTTCAAAGCTGTGCATAACATCCATGTTGTATAATCCATATGTTATAGCTAAATTATATTATCTTGTTAAATAAAGTAAGCATGTTTAGATTATTTGTTGAACAGCATGTCTATCTCTTCCATTGATTTTAAAACAGATAAGTGAAAGTGGTTTATATAATGCCAATTTATGAACTGAAATTCACCTCTACACCATACTTTTAACTTAGGTGGATTTTAAGGATGCGTGCTTGTCAGCCCACTAGGAAAAAGGAAGGAACAGCATGTCCATATCAATTTTTGTATTTTTGTATTGCAATTTAACTGAGACGTATCTAACTAATACATTGTGAATCTATGAACAAAATGTTTTATTGTTTCGCATTGACGTAAACAAGAAGGATACTAATAAGGATACCAGCCCTAAAAATAATATAAAAAGCAAAATACAGAAAATGTTTGGCAACAGGAACTGGTTTCTATATGCATAGTATAAAAAAACAGGAAATGAGTTTTGGCAGCCCTCAAGGCAGCAGATGTTTTCCTGGTGCATCCAAGGCATCACATGCAAGAGAGAATAAGTTTTGAATGATAATAAAATTAGGATTTTAGAAAAATATTCTCATGAGCATCAGCTGTCTCACATGGGTATGTAACTGTTTATACAGTTAGAGTTTGAGTTTTTTTTTCTTATTCGTTGTTTGTTATTTACTTTTAAAGAATATTATGAACATGGATGACATCTAGAGGATAGCACTATCAAATTAGTAGAAACAATTATATTACATAGCTTTCACTCCATCACATACTTTATTGTGTGCTCATATGAAGGGCATTAATTTACATGGGGTTGGATTCATTCAGGACTGCATAACACTGAGCTGTCATTTAAGCTATGATGTATTGAATACATAGATTTGATGGAAAAACTGAGTCTCCAGGCAGAACCGGGAAAGGTCCTGGCCTCATTAGACCAATGAGGTGCTTTACTTAGACCACCACCAAACCAAATATACTTAAGACATCAAAGTAGTAGAACGAATATCATTTTTTACCCAATAAACATGTGGCTAAGGGACACGTGAAAATTAGCAGTTACTTTGTTTTCCCTTAAATATGGAAATTTGCAAAAGGACAGGAACATTATGTGCACTTTAAATAAAAAAAGCAGACAACATTTATAGCAATAAAAAAAACCAGAGACACAAAGTGAAATTATTCCCTGCTGACATTCCAAGCACATCTTAATAATTCTACTACTTCCCCATGTTTGCATTTGAGTGAAAGTCCTTTTCACATGGCAATAATAGCTTGTCTGTATGGAGTTTCCACTGGCTACCATCAAAATGGGAAATTTTTTATGTGCACAGATTAATATACAGCTGAATATGCAATTCTGTTGTAAGCAGTGCAAATATCAAAACACAGGGAGCTTTTTAAAGTAAGATAATTAAACAGTAGAATTGAAAAATGGATTTTCCATATTTATAGTACATTGCCCAGAACAACCCCAAAAAGTGCCATGTAAAATTAAAACTATTGTGTTTCGGCATGGATATTTAATGGAATTAAAAAATATTAAACATAAAAGCTGTTTCACAAAGATAAGCATTATTCTGTGTGTATTTTATTCTAGTTAAATTAACAATAAAAGGAAAACATTTTGGATTGTAGAACATTATGGGGCATAGGAAAAAAACCCGGATGTGGAACAGTCATAGGTTTTAAATACCAAAACAGCAGTAACTACTGAAAGTCAAAACAAGACATTAACCAAGAAGAATACTGAACATATTCTTAAATCTACTGTGGTTGATTTTCCCATAACTTGCACTAAATTCGTGTTTGTTTGAATTAAATTCAGTAGTTGGAGGCATGGTCCTGAGTACCACTATATATAGGTGAAGCATAGTGATTTGATTATCACATCATATGACAAGCAGCAGGCATAGCAACAATAAACAGCATTACAGCAATGCAAAGACAGATACAACATGTCAGCACCCACAGCAATAAAAAACACATTAGAATGAATATAAAAATTAGCAATATTAAGGTTACGAGGCAAAAGAAATTAGTCTGGGGTCCAACATGTTCTTAACACTTAGAGACATGAAATCATGACTAACAGGCACAAAACATTTTACAACATTTTTGATCTCACAAAAACATGGTAATGAGCTGTCTGAATTTTAGCAGCAAATCTAAAATAAAGGAAATAGCATGTGGTGCTAGGAAGCATAGCTGGCCCTAACACTAGCCTGAAAAGGAATCTAAAGAACAGTCATAATTCGAGCTTTATTTACTCTTTGATTCTGCAGAGCCAAGGTGGGCACATGCCTATTTTAACTATCTCCTAATGCACACAGTCTCAGTGAAAAAAGCAAAAGAAACAAAAAGGATGGCAAAAAAAAAATCTCAGCGGATACAGAAAAAAGATAAAATGAAGTAGTTGAATAAACTTTCTTAGGAGTGAAAAAGTGAAAATGATGAAGACAACTGTTAGAATGATTATTCCAAAGAATATTCCAAATGTAATAGAGAAGGTGACATCAAAGCTCATATTTGCATCTGCACAAGAAGAAGATGCAAAGTTAGAGTCTGTGTTTAAACAAGCCACAGTTGTGCACTGCTACGAGGTGAGAAAAATGTCAGTCCTGAAACAACAGGTCAGAAGAATTTATACATTTAAGGGCCAAACCCAAAAGTCAATTCTAGGCAAACCTTAACCAAAAAATGTAGTCAGAGAAAGACAGTCGGAAGATCACGTGCCTTAAATCAAAACCAGAAAAACACTTTATTGGATCGGTTAGAATTCAAAAACTTGAATAACTATTGATGTATGCCACTGGCTTATATATTGTTATGTTAATGCCCTCACTGGGTGTGACCTCTATGGCCATGCCCTCACCAACTTCACAAAACTGTGCTGCCTATAATGTAAATACAATTGTGTTACAGTAACTTCCAAAACAAATAATACTTTAAATTAATAAACCTACTTACATGGTAGGTAAGTAGTTGTTGGCAATAGTATTTCAAAACTCTGTGTCTCAGGTTTTCTGACCACTGCTGTCCCTTGCAGTGTTTGGGGTAATACGTTTAAAGTAATGTGCGTTACATAGTTCAATTACTTTTTAATGTACCAAACAAGTTGCTGACGACATGTAAGTAAATGATACTGCTAAAACGCCAGTGATACATTGCATCATCAAATCCATCATTTAAACTAACTTAAATTATAACATAACATGTTAACATAACTTAAATTATATAAAACAAGGGAAGAATTAAAGATTTTTTGGGGGAAAATTTCAAAAAGGGGTAGTGAAATTCTCTTGTTCTGACTTTTTCCTTCTTCTGTTTACATACATACATCTTTCTTTACATTTCTTCTTTATTTTTGCAGGCATGGTACTTTGTCATATATTAGCAGCTTTAGGTTAGTTTATATGAATGTGATAAATGTTCAAAATATGAAGAACATAAATACTCCAAGGTGAATTTCTGCCTAATCCCTGAACGGGTCAGCTTACACTTTACTGGTTTGTCTTGGGTTGCAAAATCAATACTATGTATATTATACCTGTTTTCTAGTACTATAATTAATAAATATACTTTATATATATATATAAAGTATATATATACTGTATATATATATGTAAGTATATATATACTGTATATATATATATATATATACATATTTATATATAGTTTCGGATGACTGCCTCCTCCTCCTCCCAACCCTCCCTGGTTCTTGTGAAGTGGCTCAGAAGTGGAGAACCCATGGATGACAGTGGAACCTTGCAGAAGGTGAGCAAAACAAAAGGGAGGAACCGGTCCCAATCCTTCACATCTGAAAGGGAGGAACTGGTCCCAATCCTTCACATCTGTGCACAACACCCATCTTAGCATTTGTTTGAGTGTTTGGTTTAAAATGCTCAACCAAAGTTTTCATCTAAGAATGGTAAATAGATATCCAGAGGTAGGTGATCATACCAGATTTATAGGGCATCCCCTGGTCTGTGAGAACCTCTTTGTGAATGACAACGTGTGCAAAGACCCACATGACTTTCAGGGCAGACATATTGGAATTAACCATTTTTATGAGAATTGTATCTGGATAGCGGGTGGCATAATCCACAAGGACAAGTATGCACAGTATTTGTGTCCCCAAGTCTAGGGCTGAAGCTGGCCAACAATATCCATACTGATCTGCTCAAACAGAATGTTGACTATCTGAACAAGGGGTGCACGGTTCCACCAGGGTATTTGTGTTAATTTGCAGTGACTCTGCCGGCTTGGCACGTAGGGCCGTTGTCAACATAGCTGACATACTGGCTGTGTTATACTAGGCACCCACACTCTTGCATGGCAGGGTTTCACTTTTACATGATGGGGTACTGTCCACAGCCATACTCTGTTTCCCTCTGGGGTGCAGTCAGTCCCAGTCACTTTTTATCCGTGTCCCTGTGGTATGCCTCCACTTCTGCCAGCTGTACTTTTTGGGCAGCTACTTGCACTTGAAAGCTGTGTCACCTACTCTGCAAGCTGCTGCACCACTTCAGTTAGGCTGCCAATTTCAACATCCTTGCTACTGGACAAATCCTGTTGACTATGCCACTTATCATGGCCAGAGAGAGTTGTGGAGCCAACAATAATTGTTGGGGAGCCAGTTGAAAAAACCCAAGTTTGTGAAAGGGATACAAAAACTTCTCAATTAAAGTTCAATAAACAAAAACTCTCCAAATCCAGCCTTAACAATAATACTCAAAAATGGATGATTTGCTAACCCTTCCACCTTGACGTCTAGGTTCAGAATGAGATGCGTCTTTCTGGACTCACCTCTTTTTATCAGATCCCATCTGGGAGGGGCAGGGCCTTCTCTGGGCTCTGTGGGTAGGGTTGGTTGCTTTTGCTGGGGTTCTGAAGGTCCTGAAGGTGATCCCCAGACACACATGCCTGACATCCACGTAAAAAGTATATATAAATATGGATACATTAAGATTTCCATTTTTGATTTTTTAATACATTTTTAACCTTTCTGAAAACATGATTTCTCTTTGTCATTTCGAGTTATTGAAAAGCAAAAATGGCAAATTTATCTAATTAAAATTAAATCAATAACAGAGTAAAGTGTGCAGAAATGAAGGGGTCTGAATACTTTCTGAATCCACTGAAAATCAGTTCATAATCCATTTTAAACACCAGATTATAAACAACAAATTATACAGGTAATACTGTATCAATGATTTACGTAGCAATAATCTTGCAGTATATTTATCATTAGAAATGGTTATGTGATTGGCCTTCTGAGGGGCTGCCATTTACAGCTTCGTCTAGGGCAGCAAAAAGACTAGAGGCAGCCCTGATTAAGAAACTTGAGCATACATATAACATACTGTACATGAGAGGACTAATATGTGTGATCACACCCAAGATTGGCACACTTTATTTCTCCTGTTATCATGTACATTTTCAGAAAGCCCTCTCAGGCTTAGATTGTACCATTCCTGTACAATTGAACAGGATCCAGTGGCCTTGATAAATATTCTAGGGGATGGAATTACACTTTGAGTTGTTCTACACTGTGTGAAAGGATTCAGGCAACACAGGAAAAGGTTTGTGGGCAGCTGCCTGTATACCTGAAGTATGGCTGCCAAAGATGAAGGTCTGGTTCATATTAACTGGTCTTAACAGATCTCGGTCCACAAAACGAACAAACGGACAGAGAAACATGGTGGCTTGATAGTCAGGCAGAGGAAGTGATGTTATCGGGACCGGAAACCGGAAATGATGTCCTCATGGGGCAGAACCAGAAGTGACATCATCAAATCCAGTCAAAATTGTCCATAGTCGGTCTGCCAAAGAAAAGAGAAGGGGTTAGTGCACCCCGCCATCCTCAAGTCTGGCGTGAAATTACCTTCAATTGAGACCTTTAATTGTCTACCATGCGCAAATGTGTGACAACTGACATTTGGGTCCAACTCAGTTAAACAGGGAAATTGAAGACACTAAATGAAGTGTCTAAATTCAAAATGCTTGACTCATATCAGTAAAACCCAAAACCGTCTAGATGAGTCTGAGTCATTTGCACTATAAATGGAGCTGAGACTATCAAAGCTTTTGGCTATCAAATATAAGATCAATCAGTTTTCCATTTTATGATTTAAGTGAGAGTTGTAGGTACATATTTTTTATGACAACATTTAATGCTTTGGAAAACCAATTGAACCAACCCCTAATTCTCTCATTTGTAAGTAATTCCAATTTTTTGAGGATGACAAGGCATTTCGAAGTGCAGGAGATTCTCCATTACCTCTGTTGATTGTGAACTCTTCCACTATTACTAAGTTTTCATATTTTGCACTGATTCTGCTGTGGATCAAATTATACAGTAATACTCTTCTTGTTAAAGTACCCTACAGGTGCAAAAGGCAACAGTGATCAGTTTAAACATTTAAACACACTACTCATTTTTATGTTATTCTAAAATATAGGAACTGCATGACCATCTTTTATAATTGGAATCCTTGTTTTGCGTCAGAGTCATGATCCATGTGGCTATGACTTGCTAGAAAAAAATGATGGACTTGCATTTTAAAAACAATCCCACTTCCCAGAACTTAAGGCTGGTTTACATTTTTGTGTCCCAGCATATCCATGCAATTGTATATCTTCTGGAATCAAGACTATATCCCAAGTGACACATTTAAGTTTCCAGCCACCTGGCAGTGGTCTGCTATGACAGAGGAGAAGATGAGACCTGTAGGTTATAAAATAGAATGCCACGACACAGAAAAACGAAACAGATACTTTTGTAAAGCTCTTTAAAGAGTGTCATGATTGACAGGTGAAGAATATACTCTTTTGACTAAAAATGAAGGTGAACCTGATGCTCCTATTGGGAGTGACTTTAAAGATCAAGCAAAGGTGTAGTTCAGGAACAGTGACGGGTCACGTATAGGCACTGTGGAACTGCAGCACCCCCTATTTCCACTTGATATTATCGATAACATTTAATATAATGAGTCCTTTTTTCTTTAATTCTTTCTTTATACTTGTACAATATATAATCCTTAAGCTTAATGTCAGCAGCCATCCCCCAGTTTATGAAAAAGATACAAACATCTTTGTGTGGAACTGTGCGCTTCTCCCCGTGTCTGCGTGGGTTTCCTCCAGGCACTCCGGTTTCCTCCCACAGTCCAAAGACATGCAGGTTAGGTGGATTAGCGATTCTAAATTGTCCCTAGTGTGTGCTTGGTGTGTGGGTGTGTGTGCGTGCCCTGTGGTGGGCTGGCGCCCTGCCCGGGGGTTTGTTTCCTGCCTTGCACCCTGTGTTGGCTGGGATTGGCTTCAGCAGACCCCCGTGACCCTGTAGTTGGGATATAGCGGGTTGGATAATGGATGGATATTGAACACTGCACTATAATTGTGATTAGAACTGCTTCTCATGAATTAAGCATCTTGTTATAAGATCACATGTCTGGGCTATTGTGGGTATGCCCATCTACATTTCATTTTGGCCACCCCGATCTTTTATTTATAGTCTTGGTGAAGAATCAAACATGATGAAAGTAACTTAATGCAGTAAGTTGACTTGGAGGACTTGCTCACTTTTTTTTGAATGGGACATGTTGGGACACTGTTCTGCACATGTTGTCTAGCCTTCCCAAAATGTTTCTCTCTGACATACACTTATATGCGTATAGTTGGGCCTTTTGCAAATTCACTATACAAATGACAACCTTTCCAAAAATGAGGACACTGAAGGTTGAAATTTATTTGATTTTCATAATAATGGTGTTTATTTTAGGACTCCCTATATCTCACTAGCCATCAGATATTAGCATTACCTTTTGTCATGTTTCAGTCCTAGTTTGTTTTCCCTCTCTCCTCATGTGTTTTTAAAGTAATCTCTCACTTATCATTCCTGAAGGTCGGAAGTCCAAATCTATTAACATAATGAATAAATCAAGGCTGCTAAGAAATGCTTCTTTACTTCAGCCTGGGTTATAACTCTCATTTTTTCCATTCCAAGTGCAAACACAGGTTGGTGTTTTATTTCACATATAATTTTAAGAATGTAGGTTTATTCACAAACCATCTTCTGCAAAACTGTCTAGAATTAATTTTTAAGTTCTGATGCCATGTGAATTGTAGTCCAGTTGCACTCTATGCAGTATGTGCTGGTTTAATACGCTTCAGATAAATTACACGCAGATCATGTGGCTTCCTAGTGGTTAATGCATTGAACTTTAAAGCACAAACTAGACAGTTGATTCAACGGCCACATTTGAAAACAGATCACACTAATTTCACAGAAGTTGCAACTCACTTATTCATGATAGTATTCATACTTCACAATCCAGTTTCATACCAAGTCAAAGGAAGAGGGGTATTATCTTACTTTAAAGTAGCACACAACATGGGACCTCTATAATTTGATGATCTACTACTAAATATTTAACTATTCATGAAAATTGTATAACAATTATATCTTTGGCATGGAAGGAGAGTAGCTTTCTTAATTCAGAATTAATTCAGAATGCCAATCACAGGCATTTTTCATACAGTTAGGTCCATAAATTTTTGGACAGAGACAACTTTTTTCTAATTTTGGTTCTGTACATTACCACAATGAATTTTAAAAGAAACAACTCCGATGCAGTTGAAGTGCAGACTTTCAGCTTTAATTCAGTGGGGTGAACAAAACGATTGCATAAAAATGTGAGGCAACTAAAGCATTTTTTTAACACAATCCCTTCATTTCAGGGGCTCAAAAGTAATTGGACAAATAAATAACTGGAAATAAAATGTTCATTTCTAATACTTGGTTGAAAACCCTTTGCTGGCAATGACAGCCTGAAGTCTTGAACTCATGGACATCACCAGATGCTGGATTTCCTCCTTTTTAATGCTCTGCCAGGCCTTTACTGCAGCGGCTTTCAGATGCTGTTTGTTTGTGGGCCTTTCTGTCCGAAGTTTAGTCTTCAACAAGTGAAATGCATGCTCAATTGGGTTAAGATCAGGTGACTGACTTGGCCATTCAAGAATTTTCCACTTCTTTGCTTTAATAAACTCCTGGGTTGCTTTGGCTGTATGTTTTGGGTCATTGTCCATCTGTATCATGAAACGCAGCCCAATCAATTTGACTGCATTTAGCTGGATTTGAGCAGACAGTATGTCTCTGAACACCTCAGAATTAATTCGGCTTCTTCTGTCCAGTGTCACATCATCAATAAACACTAGTGTCCCAGTGCCACTGGCAGCCATGCACGCCCAAGCCATCACACTGCCTCCACCATGTTTTACAGATGATGTGGTATGCTTTGGATAATGAGCTGTTCCACGCCTTCTCCATACTTTTTTCTTGCCATCATTCTGGTAGAGGTTGATCTTGGTTTCATCTGTCCAAAGAATGTTTTTCCAGAACTGTGCTGGCTTTTTTAGATGTTCTTTAGCAAATTCCTATCTAGCCTTTCTATTCTTGAGGCTTATGAGTGGCTTGCACCTTACAGTGGACCCTCTGTATTTACTTTCATGCAGTCTTCTCTTTATGGTAGACTTGGATATCGATACGCCTACCGCCTGGAGAGTGTTGTTCACTTGTTTGGCTGTTGTGAAGGGGTTTCTCTTCACCATGGAAATGATTCTGCGATCATTCACCACTGTTGTCTTCCGTGGACGTCCAGGTCTTTTTGCGTTATTGAGTTCACCAGTGCTTGCTTTCTTTCTCAGATTTACCAAACTGTAGATTTTGCCACTCATAATATTGTAGCAATTTCTCGGATGGTTTTTTTTCTGTTTTCACAGCTTAAGGATGGCTTCTTTCACCTGCATGGAGAGCTCCTTTAACCGCATGTTGTCTGTTCACAGCAAAATCTTCCACATGCAAGCACCACACCTCAAATCAACTCCAGGCCTTTTATCTGCTTAATTGATAATGACATAACAACGGACTTGCCCACACCTGCCCATGAAATAGCCTTTGAGTCAACTGTCCAATTACTTTTGAGCTCCTGAAATGAAGGGATTGTGTTAAAAAAAAATGCTTTAGTTGCCTCACATTTTTATGCAATCATTTTGTTCACCCCACTGAATTAAAGCTGAAAGTCTGCACTTCAACTGCATCTGAGTTGTTTCATTTAAAATTCATTGTGGTAATGTACACAACCAAAATTAGAAAAAAGTTGTCTCTGTCCAAATATTTATGGACCGAACTGTAAATCTAACTGTGCTCTGTGAATAAAAACATTTATGACCATGTACCTCAAAATAACTTGTGGAAGGTCCTACATGAGTATGGTGTTCTGGGAACCACTAATGCATGCCATTCAGTCCCAGTATTTGTGAATGAAACTTGTACTTGAATACTCAGTATTATTTTGGGTCTTTTCAATGTGAGAGTTGAACTCTGTCTAATGGGCATTTTCTGTCCAATTTTTGATTTTTCTGTGCAGAAGACTAAGGTGAAGCTAAGGTTTAGATGGCATTCAGTTTGGGAACCTTAGAGTTGCATCTTTGTTGTTTGAGGAGATAGTGACCTCTTCACTTCTTCAGACTGGCATCTCTAGTGCACACTGGTATGAGGTGCTTTTATACTACAATCAACTGAAACCCAGACAGGTGATTTCCATTGAACTACTTATATGACATCCATATCCAGTTGGCTGTACCAGCAAGTGTGTGTACCAGGTATGTCATATATTGCAATTAATTATTTTGTGTTTTATATTTGTAATAAATTTAGAGCATTTAGCAGGGATGTGTTTTCAGTTTGACATTAAAGAGTCTTTCTGTTGATCAGTGAATATAGACAGACTAAATCAATCAATGTTGTCCATCCATCCATATGTTTAACTCACTTATCCAGGGCAGAGGTGTAAGCAGTGGTATAAGCAACAAAGGAAGTTGATGGAATGATACATCTTGGCGGAGACCCTGGAAAGTGCAAGTTCAGAAAGCCACACATTGCCTGAAATTAAAAAGTTGTCAGATATCAAAATCGCCATAAAAAGGCGAGTCACAGCCCAACGTCTGTTTATTCTGTTTCAGACAATATTGCTAAAGCTGACCCCTGTGTTGAGGACGTAACTCCAGGTAGTGATGGTGCTGCTGTGCCCAACACATCTTCAGGCACTGGCTGCTCACCACTGCATCTGAAACCGCTAGGAGACCATGTGACTGTGTGCTGATGGATGCTGTTCTGGAGTCACAAAATGCAATAGTGGATGTTGTAAGAAATGTGGCCAGTGAACTAAGGAATATAAGGGCTGTACTATGTGATATTGAACTCAAGTTAAATGAATTAGTTAAAAAATAAATACTGCATCTGATTACCTGTTTTTACATTCTGCTAATTACATTCAAGCAAAGTTATTACACTATCCAATTTGGCTGATTGTTTGGTGGTTCAGGGTCAGTTTCATCATATCACATCTCTTCAGGTATGGACAAGCCACGATTGTGTGGCACATTATGCAGCACGCTACATGCTTGCACAATGCAACACACTTTCTGTGGACTATAGAGCAGCACAGTAATAGAATAGAAATGCTTTCTATTTACATAAGCATATTCATTCTCTGAAGGCACATTTATAGTGTAGCATCAGCACTGAGCACCACAAGGGATTGATTCTCCATTCTTTACATGGCTTTTTCAGGTGACTCCCTATCTTTAAAAGCACTGCTTGACATTTGCCACACTAGTTGGAAAAAGCACCTGCGACTATGTGGACATGCTGTTTTTATAGGCTCTCCTGCTATAGATGATGTAATGCCAGGTAATTTTTTTGGTTATTCATTCCTTGCTGATGTAACTTGTCTGGCGTCTTTGCAATAACAATGTGCAGCAGTTGACTGCTCCAATTACATTTGGAAAACCAGACATTGCTGCAAATTGCACTTTGATGTTTCCCAGTTCAACTACAGTGTAAGGAAATCTTATATATCTGGATGGCAAGCGGATGATACTACACTATACATCTGGCATGGCATAACTCAGTGATATCTGTGAAATACCTGATCGGTCAGCAAGTTCACATTGAAGAACTCCTGTGGCTAAAAACCTGAGAGAGAACAGAACTTGAAAAGGAGCAAGTAGAGCACAATTCCTCAACGTCTGCCTTTGTAAAGTCTCTGCCAGTTCAACACACAGCTCCAAGAGGAATAGCTCTTGGAAATCGAAATCGACTCAGAAGACAGGAATAATCTTCTATGAATATGCACTGTCTTTTAATTCTTTCATTTGCGATGTCTACTAACAAGCTAGTCTGGCAATTCTGTGCACCATTATATTGTTACAGAATGATTACAATCAAGTGGATTAAATTTGTAAATGATGTGCAATTAATTTCGGTGTACTTGAAAAATCCTCTATCACTGATATGAATCTGAAAAAAGGAGACCACAAAGAAACAGCAGCACTGCTTTGACACTGGGTGCCACCAGTTTACAAAACCAAGCAAAAAAGTGTGTACACATGGTGTCAGGCTGCCATGAAAATGTGCGTGGCTTTACAGCAAGTTTACTTTTTATACATCTTGAAGTGTGCATGGAAACTGGCGTACACAACATTTTTGTGCATATTCACTGTTTATACTTGAGGCCCCTGGTCTGTAATTGTAAAATGTGAAAACTTTCAAGTGGTTAAAACGTATTATAGACACTAAATTCCTTGCAGGCAAGGAGAGAGCAACTTGTCTGAGTGGAGAAGTTCTTGTTCACAAATAAGGGTAGAAGTGATAGAGATACTGATCAATGGATCATTTCCTTAAGTTATACAGATATTGTTCCAGACAATGGTAGTGAAGCATAACCTTTAAATCCGAATTCTCACTTGTGGTCACAAATTCTGGGCAGTGATAAAAAGTCTAATACGCAATATGCCAAAATGATATTCCTCCATGGGGACTCTAACTTCTGTCTCTATGATAGGGTAAGATGGTCCATGGAACAGAATCCCTACCTCTGTGGATCAAGAGTGTGCATATCAGGTGCTCTGGAATCCCATGCATGCTGGGTTTTTCCCTCTGGATGTGCATCAGGTATGGCCTACTGGGAAAAACATAACAGAAGATCCTGAACACAATGGAGTGATTATATGTCAACTATCCAGGAAGCACTTGGGAATTCCCCAGGTGGATCGCGAGACTATTGCTGAGGATAGGATGGTGTGACTTCTCCTTAGCATAACGTTTGTCAGCATTTTCAGCATGTGTTAAAAGGGGCCAGTGTGTAACCCGAAGAGAGTCATAACCTGTCTAATCTCCATTTTGAGAAAAATTGAAACATCTGGGCTTAGCATGTTCCAAAGGATAAAAGTGGCCTGAATCATAATCACCAACAGCAGATTATACATTTTCTGAAAATGTGTTTTCTATATATTATTGGTGACCAAGACTGCCACCTAATAGGTCCAGAATCCTCAGTCTGAATCTTACATTTTTAATGTGTCCTCCCTGTGTCTTCATGTGCTTTTCTCTGGGCTCTTTTTGTTTTTCTAGCATGTCCTAAGGACATGTGTGTTAGTTGAGACTCCAAATTCTGCTGTGTTTGAGTGGACTCTGTGATGATATGGTGTCTTGTCCAGACTGCAGTTTCTGCCTTTCACACAAGTGCTGTCAGGATAAGCTCCAGATTCTATAACTTTAAACCTGGATTATTCAATTAAGAGGGTTTCATAACCTAGTGCTGTGCTATGAATTATTTTTCTTCTGTTCATTTTAGTTTTCTTTCTATTGACAGAAAACACACTTAATTTGCAAATACTTTCTGATAGATTCCTATACACTGTGGCCCTTTCAGACTTGGTTTTAAACTAATGAGAAGTGATCACATCTGCTTAGCTTTCCTTCTTTACGCTCCAACTGAAGCATGTATAAATTTATATAATCCAAAAAAAGCTGAAAATTAGCCAGCATTTTCCAAATTGCACCACTGGTTATTACACAAAGAACAAATGAAGCAAAATATTTAAAATATAGACAGAACTAGTGAGTGTCAAATGAGGAATCAGGATATCCAACCTCCATTACTTGTTTGATTGGTGGATGTTCATTCCTAGTAGCCTTCTAATATCATCTTCTCCTGGACCTGCTATATTTCGTGACACTAGACATCGTTGATGTGCAATATGTTGATTAGAGCATGTGACTGAATGTACTGAAATGTTCTGCTAAGCTGTCAGGTTTGTTCGTACATGACACTAGGTAAGCTAAAAAATAGGCAATATTGCCACCTTGTGGAAGTTTCTGACACTGTACCAGTAATCCACCTTGAGCAGTCAGTAAAATCAATGAAAATGATCCTTGCACAGCTCACAAGGAGCAAGAGACTACAGTATGCCAGTACTACTGAGCACAAGACAGACAATAGCCATGCATGGCACACCAGTACATCACTCTTACCAGGCCAATTTGAAAATGTCAGTTAACTTAACATGCACACTTTTGGGATGTAGCAGGGAATCAGATTATATTTTAAAAAAACAACTCGGTGGAGCAGCGGTAGCGCTGCTGCCTCGCAGTAAGGAGACCTGGGTTCGCTTCCCGGGTCCTCCCTGCGCGGAGTTTGCATGTTCTTCCCGTGTCTGCGTGGGTTTCCTCCGGGTGCTCCGGTTTTCTCCCACAGTCCAGCGACATGCAGGTTAGGTGCATTGGCGATCCTAAATTGTCCCTAGTGTGTGCTTGGTGTGTGTGTGTGTGTGTGTGTGTGTGTGTGTGTGTGTGCCCTGCGGTGGGCTGGCGCCCTGCCCAGGTTTGTTTCCTGCCTTACTGTTAGCTGGGATTGGTTCCAGCAGACCACCGTGACCCTGTGTTAGGATATAGCGGGTTGGATAATGGATGGATGGAACTCAAATGTGGAGAAAATGTGCCCACTACACAGATAATAACTGGTTAGGATTGAAACCTGTGTCTTTGAAGATTTAACACAGCATTAGGCCTTCATGCTGCATTAACTAAATGAAGCCTAAATGTAAGATGATGTGTTTACTTTCTTTGCCAACGCCATATACAGAATAGAGACGAGTGCCAGTATTTATCACACATCTCAGAGCAAGAAAATGGTCCTGACTGGCTCAAATATCTCAGAATGATGAAAATGAGGTCCTACTCAATGTGAACAATGTGGATTTGATAAAGATGGAATAAAATTCATAACAAATCTCGTACATCATGTGTTTGACCCATATAAGCAACATGCGCTGTCAGCCCAAATGAAAGTGTGGCTGAGCACACAAATGTGAATCACAAAATCAACCCACAGCTGGTCATGAATGCAATCTGTATTGTATTAATAGCCAAGATAGAAAGACTGAGGCACACTCCAAATGACAGGTAAACCCAATGATGTGCAATTTAACTTCACCATGAATGATCTACAGCCGTACATTCAGAACACCACCTTCCTACTGTTATGGCCACAGTCTTAAAGTAACAGGTACTGAAACTAGACATGGCTATTCTTGTGCAGCTTCTAAAGTCTCTTTGACTTTTCCAGTGTTACCAATCACCTTCTAGAGTTGCATGCCATGTTTCTCTCTGTGATCCTCCCTTATCTTCTGTGAGGCTCTATTTGTTCAATGCCCTAATTAACTGCCCATCTTGTTGAAACATCCCAGGCTTGTAAAGTGTAAAACAAATATGTGAGGGGTTCATGGAATGCAGAGCTCACTGTACCTGTCTAACATTTCGCTGACAATCACTTATCCATCCCATACCCCCATCAGGGTAATATGCTGTCTAATATAGTATTATATTTGATGTTGCAGCAAAGTAGCAACAATTACATGCAGCTTAGTGCAATACTAGGGGGCTCTGACCCCTGCTCGCTTCGCTCGCCAACCCCTGGTGTTGGGAATGAGAAAGAGCGTGATGTATGAAAGAGATATAGAATAGTGTGAAGGTGTAGATGATGCAAATAGAAAGCAAACAATAAAGTGTGTGGCACAGTGTAAAGGTTTATTGGAAAATTTCTTTGTACACGCCGTTTAAGTGTAAAAGGTAATTCCAGGTCAGAACTTGTAAGGTCAATGAAGATGGTTATTGTCGTGATCAGAGTCAAGTTTGTCAGAGCTTAGAAAGAGTTGTGTCTCTCCAGGAAGTAATGCAATGACTTGGGTATTTATGTTTTTTCACATTAATATTTTTTGGACATAATATAGTGCGTTGTGTTAAAAGGGGTATTTGGTCTAATGAGATTGCTGTTCCAAATCTGTCTGTAACTAAGTCGTCGCAGATAAAGGCTTGAGGAATTGTAATAATATCTGGGTGAAGTCTATCTGTAATGGTGAGTGTACCATCTCCCAGTTGTAATAACGAATTGTTATGATCTGGATCTGGACATCGCATGTTTTGTACTAACTGTATCTTTTGAAAGCAATGCCAATTGTCGGCGTATTTTAAGGTTTACTGAACAATAGCTGAGCGCATGGAATGTGGAACAATAGCTAAGCACTGTCTAAAATCTCCTCCTAATAAAAGTACCTTTCCTCCAAAGGGAATATTATTATTCATAAACGTTTGTAGAAGTTTATGAATGGTGTTGAGTAAGTGAGTGGATGCCATTGTACATTCATCAATAATTAACAGTTTTGTAAGACGGATGTCATGTGCAGTGCCACTGTTAATGTTCATAGTGGATACCGATTTGTAGGATCTAATGCAGTTCATAAAGATTTCACTTTCAGGTACATCGTTAGTTAGAAGCTTCTGTAGATATTCAGGATATGAATGTAAAGGAGGCAGTCTAATTTGACCCTTTTGATAACAACGTGTAAATTCATTACTTGTATTGCCAGTTGTTTCTTCAGGGAAGTTAAGTGAATGACAATGATTGCAAATGACATTCATTAATCCCAATGAATTTTCCTGAATAGTGGGCTCATTATTGAACGCGTTGTCAGCTAACTGGCGCAAGCGTTTAGCAGGTGTCTGTCGTTGATGTCCGTGACATGTATCTTTTGCTTGTGCCGTTTGAGAGTCGCGTCGTTGTATGTCCATTATTTGGGACGTGTTGTTTTGGAGGTGTAATCGAATTTCCATGTGCTGTGTGAGAAGCCCATTGTAGTTTACGGCGTGCATTGTTTGTATTGAGCCTTGCCCGTTTTTGTACAGTATGTCGGTCAGTTGAGCTTTCTCTTTTTGGAGCCTTGCGTACTTGTTTTCCGGCAGTCCAGATGCGCGGTGTAGACGTCTGTGTTTATTTATTTTGTCCCTTCGCTGCCGTTTCTGTATGTCTGAGACGGGTGGTGTTTCGTTTTGAACCCGTGCCTGTTTTGATGCAGTACTGTGAGATGCGCGCTGCATGCGTCCACGTTCAGTGTGTCTGTCCATTTGGGTTCGTTTCTGTAACTGTGTTAGTTGAGCTTTGTGTTTTTGGAGCCGAGACATTTTTTCTTCCAGAGTTTCAGAAGCGCGTTGGAGCCGACGTGTATTGTTTTTTTTTCATGCGGGTTCGTGTGTTTGGTCCCGTTACTCGAGCCGTATCGTTTTGTACCCGTGATCGTGAATTCATGAATTGTTTGTTCTTCAGCGTTAGAAATATGGATAAGTAATAAGGAGGATCGAACTCACTGTTAATATGGAGCCTTTTCTGCAGTTGAACGGTTAATAGTGCCTCATTGTAATGAGATCCACCTATGCTGCATAGTGTGAATTGTGTTTGGTCCCGTTATCCGAGCCGTATCGTTTTGTACCCGTGATCGTGAATTTATGACTTGTTTGTTCTTGAGCGTGATAAATATGGATAAGTAATAAGGAGGATCGAACTCACTGTTAATATGGAGCCTTTTCTGCGGTTGAACGGTTAATAGTGCCTTATTGTAATGAGATCCACCTATGCTGCATAGTGTGAACGTGTTGAGATGACGTATGTTTAATACGGATGGTTCATTTAGAAATGGGGCTTTGTGTGTCATTTGCTATTTATGTTACTGTGGTCGAGGGTCTGAATCGTCGTTTTTGTGTACGTTTTGTGTGCTATGGCCATAGTCTGTCCCGTTTCGTGTCCAATGGGCTTTGTGTGGTGCTCGCGGCTTCTTTTTTTTTGTGTGCTAGGGGCTTGTTGAATCCTCCTCTTTGTGTGTCCCGTTTCGTGTGCAACGGCGTCTGACTCCTTTTTTCTGTGGTCTGACTCCTTTTTTGTGTGCGCGATGCCACATTTCACGTTGCATTCCATCCGGTTCCCGTTGCTTGCGGGGGGTTTTGTGGGGTGCCTGCGCAGTACGTCTTTTGCGGCCACGGCCCATTGCCGGATGTCCCTGCGTCCATCCGGTTTACCATTCTCAGTTAGTAATGTGGATAATGTGGATCCTGCCCTATTATGTTTTCTTCTTCTTCTTCTTCTTCTTCTTCTTCTTCTTCTTCTTCTTCTTCTTCTTCTTCTTCTTCTTCTTCTTCTTCTTCTCCTACTACTTTGAATATTTGAATATTCTTATTACTATCTTTGTGGTGAAGCCTTAGTGTTATTATTGAAAAACTGATGATTTCTATTGAAAACACAAAATGCCTTCATGAATGGTTTTTTTGCAGATCGGGGTACCATAAAATCGTGATGTCATTCATCAAATGTGAATTCCTTTTCCTACCTGTGAGTGGGTGTAAGATGCTTCATAACTACTTCTCGTGTCCTACTCTGGGAAAGGACAAATTCTTATCCTAATCAGACTTTTACAGCTAAATCCTAATAGTAAATCTGAGATGCTTGATAAATACGGGCACAGAAGGCCCAGAGGTTCTTTAGGTGGAACAATGAACAATAGGCATAAGCACTGAATTATCTTGGACATCACCTGTCATAAACAGGGAATCGGGATTCATCTTCATATATGAAAAAGGCTGAGCAGATGTGTGCAAATGAAGAAAAATTAGGAGATTAATTAAGTGAAGAGGTGCAATAAAATGAAGGTGCAGGGGATGAGGTTAAGAGGGAGGCCAAGTATTCATGGTTAAAAAGGGTGTCAAATAATAATAATAATAATAATTTGTTGCATTTATGATGATATGAAGATATAAACGATATGAAGATAATGGATCACACTCCTAAGGAGTTCCAGGCCCAAGGATGGTGGTGGAAAAAGATTTAGACAGCAATTGTCTAACCTGGGAAAAGCCCAGAAAATGGCCATTTAACCACCAATGATGATGTGGCTTTGGAGCTATCTGTACTAGAGGAAGCTGAATATTCCACATTTAAAATCAATAGATCTTATACAGTGTCGTCAACACTATTCAGGTATTTTTCTCCAGAGATTGCATTTGATCCTAAACAATCCAAACCATGTGACAAATTATAAAAAACTAACCTGTCATGTGCATAGCTTTTATAAATTAATTTTAATGCAATGGCATAACTCTTAGTAAACTGCCTCATGATGGTGTTCAATATGAATGAATTGGTATAAAATACTGATTCATTGACTAAAAAACATTAATGTTGCATTGCCAAAATAGAGAATTTCAATCAATATGTTAAGTCGATGTTAAAGAGTCAATCACCAGATGAGGTTGATTAATCAAGATTAATGGCGGTGTGAAAACACACATTTACACTTCCTTATGTTGTTATGGTTATATGCTCCGTCTTAGGCCAGGCAGCATCACAGTTTTACCACTAGATGGAGACAAACAGACACCAAACAACTTGAGCTCATCCTGTCGCAGAAAAGCCATTCAAACTGACACGAAAGACTGGCTGGCTGCTCATTAAATCTAATTGGCTTGCCAAGAAAATTCTAGTCTTGAAAATGAACTTGTGACTAATATAGCACATTGATTTACAATGCTGCATAAATTGTTTGGATGTTACTTTAGAGACACACTTTCAGTTCTTCAGTGTTAAAGTAGGATAAACAGAGATTGTTTTGCTAGGGACCTGCTCATCAATATTCTGTCAATGCTTCTGGTCTTCCATTACTTTACTGGTCTAAGCATGCAAACTACTTTTTTTACTTAATACAGCTTATGAACGCATGATTTGTTTTGGGTGTTTTGCTTTTTAGGACTTTAAAGCCAAATGTTTTACTTATTTTAGCTGTTAAAAAATATATGATAACATTTTTAAAAATTCTAATTTTAAATTAGCTGCAGCTCTACAAGATACATTTCTTCGTGTGACCAGTGTGACCCCTAAGTGGATGCTGAGTAAAATCCTATCCTTACCTTGAAAATACATTTTATTAATATAGTGCCTTTTCCATGCTCAAAGTGCTTAAGCAATTGATGATTATACACATGATGAGTGCATTTGTCAAATATGAGCACATGGACGTTTCACATTATTGCACTTTCCTTGGGAGTTTTCTTTCACAGTGGGATTTTTTGGAGATAACTTTGTTGTGAACAAAGTGGGGAGGTGTGACATCACAAGCTTTAACTCCTAAAATTCCCACAATACATGAATAGAGGATGTAACTTCTGCCACACAACATTAATCTCTGGCTTTCGTGTTCCCAGGACATCCAGACCAACCATCCATTTCATGTCCTCTCCACTTAGATGTTACAGAGCATTTGGTGCAGAGGCATTTTTGCCATTGACAATTTTGGTGGAACCACCGGGATGTGGAGGAGAGAGATGCTGCAAAGGTGTCCATGCTGTGTCACAAGGTGCTGAGCTATCCTGAGAAGCGCAACATAAAAGAAGCCCATGCAGAAAGTGTGTATGCGAGAGACCAAGATATGATCAAGTATTTAAAATAAAGAAGTTATGAGACCTGCTCCTCTGCTTGAATCAACTGCCTTGGGTACATGGTGGTCAGTAATCTCAGGATGGATCCTGAATTGGATCCACTCATAGCATTGGGGAAAGTGAGTGCAGATGGTGTTGCCTCTGACCCTAAGTGAGCTGCATGAGGTGGTGCTGGTGGCTGTGTTAGAGGAAGGCTGAAGAAGGAGATGGTAGTCAATAAATTTCATATGAGGAAACAAGGAAGAGTCATTCCATTTCACATTGTATTAAGCTACCAACACTAGTAATGATAAAATAGTCAAAAAATACCCTATAAATTTTACAAAATGAAGATCAATCAAGACCTAGTCAGAAATTAAGCAATATATCAACATTGAGTAATCAGCACCAAAAACAGAAATGCAAATGGATATTCATAAATCTCCAATTTTTGTTCACCTGGCCCAGAGTTACTACACAGAGCCCAGAACCTCCAGGCACCAGAAACTCCTTTTCCATGCTATACAAAAAAAAGACCCGTGGGGCAGGTTAAGTGGCCACCAGCCATCTTAGGACCCTGGCATGGCAGTATAAGAGAGCAGAAGAGTTAGAGTAAGCCCCATTGACTGAGCTCCAGCACATTCTTAGGAAGAGGCTAATGTCCCTACGCAGGGCAGAGTGGCACAGAAAGTGAGGTAGAGAGAGAGTTAGGAAGTGTGAACCTGTTATCGCCAATCCTTTTGAGATCACTAAAGAACTGCTTGGTAGCAAACACAGTGGTGTACTCAGGTGTTCTAAAGAAGAGCTGGATGACTTCCTAAACCAAACTCTGAATGACCCGATGAGAGAGAAGGAGCTTGGAGAGCAGAGGGCTCTCATAGATTTACCAGCTCCTAAGGTGGAGTTTGATATGAGAGAACCCAGCAGGAAGGAAATGAAGGAGGTATTTAGGGCTGCCAGAGCAATCTCTTCTCCAGGACTTAGCAGAGCAGACTTCTATAGAAAATTCTGAGGATCATCTGGCATAGGGGGAGCATTGTAAAACAGTGGAGATATGCAGAGGGAGTATGGATTCCTAAAGAGGAAGACTCAAAACAGATTGAGCAATTTAGATCCATCTCACTTCTTAGCGTTGAAGGAAAAATATTCTCTTGACAGACATCCTCCTCAGAAACAATTACATTAATACATCAGTTCAGAATGGTGGCATTCCAGGCATGCCAAGCTGCTTAGAACATACTGGTGTGATAACATAGGTCATCAGAGAGGCACGGGAGGGGAGAGGACACCTAGTTGTAATGTAGCTGGACATTGCTAACACCTTTGGGTCTATACCAAGTACAGTAAGCTGGTGGAACTAGCATTAGACCTTCATCATGCCCCTAAGAAGTGCAAAGACCTCATCAAAGTTTATTATGGCAATTTTTGGATGAGGGTCATCTCTAGAACTACCACATCAGATTGGCATTGCTTAGAAAGGGCATCATCACTGGTTGTACAATTTCAGCCATCCTGTTCACTCTGAGCATAAAATGCAGAGGACCCCAAATCAATTCTGGTGTGCGGCAACCCCTTTTAAGAACCTTCATAGACAACCTGACAGTTATAACAACTTCAGTCCCAGGCTGTAGGTGGATCCTGAAGAGCCTTGAAAAGCTTTTCATATGGGCAAGGATGAGCTTTAAGCCAACAAAGTCCTATCTGCTTGTACTAAAGAAGGGCAGAGTTACACATAAGTTCTGCTTTGTCTTAAATAGCATTACATTCCATCGATCACTGAGAAGCCAATCAAGAGCCTGGGAAAAGTCTTCAACTGTAGTCTCACAGACACAACCGCCATCAAGACAACCATCAGGGAGTTTGAGGCCTGGCTAACAAAGGTGAACAAGTTGGGTCTGCCTGGTAGGAGTAAAGCCTGGATATATCAGTACAGCATCCTGCCATCAATCTTGTGGCCTTTTTTGGTGTATAAGGTGCCCATTTAAAACAATCAAAATTTTAGAGAGGAAGATCATTAGCTTCCTGCGCAGGTGATTAGGATTGCCATCGAATCTGAATAGTGCATGTTTGTACAGGAAGAATAACATACTGCAGCTGCCATTCAGTAGCATTTCTGAGGAGTTCATAGTCTCTCACACAAGGGAAGTACTGCAGTACAAGAACTCTAAAGATCCCAAGGTTTCAAAAGCAGAAGAAGTTCGGACTGGCAGGAAATGGAAGGTCCACAAAGAGATAGAATTAGCAGAGTCTCGGTTAGGGCATAGGACACTGCTGGGAACATTGGCAGCTAGGCATACAGGGCTGGGCAGTTCCTTAAGGCCTCAGCATGAGAAGAACCAGGGTTAAAGAAAGATGCCAACTTATTCAGGAGGAAGCGAGAGCAGGAGTGGAGGAGATATGCATGAGTAGAATGGTAGGGATGAGGCAGCAGGGGTTAGGTGGGAGAGTGCGCTAGAGTGGAAGGTCACCTGGTCTGACTGTCACTATCGTTGTCGACATGACCAGGTGTTCAAAGCAGTGGTGAATACTGTTTCAGCGTCCATCCTCACTAGCAAGCATCATTGCCCCCCTAGCAGGAACATCATTTTTATGAAGGCAGGTGAACAGCCCCGTTTACTGGCCAAATTATAGGCAGGCTTATGTCATTCTGCGTAAGACTGGCAGATAATGGTAGACCTACTGTAGGTAAACAGCTCAAATTCTCAGCGCACATCGCAATAACATCGCATAAACCAGATATAGTTATACTGTCAGAAGCCATGAATCAGCTAGTAATTATAGAACTCACTGTTCCCTGGGAGGATCATATGGAGGAGTCATATGAGAGGAAGTATGGAAAGAACAAGGACCTTTTGGAGCAGCGCTGGAGTCAAGGATGGTGAGTTTGTTGCCTACCAGTGGAAGAGGGTTGTGGGGGCTTTGACAGGGGTCAAAAAATAAGAGCAATCAGAACTATCACAGAAACCACAGAAAGAGTCTCAGGATGACTCTGGATAAAGAGGTGTGACCCGTGGACTATAGCTACTGGGAGGAAAGTCGGGGACTGATCATCCCTGGCTGGGTCACCAGGGTGAGGGTGTCTGATGTTGTGAGACCCAAAACACCCAATGATCACAGGACACATCACTGAAAGTGCCTCCCAGTGCATGCGTAGAATGTATTTTGACATAAATCTGATTGTACATAAGTAATCAAATAATTTCTATTCCACCCTATAAATTGATTCCAAAAAAACAACCAATGGGTTGAACTAAAAAGTTTAGCCTGCACATAAGCAAAGGTCTGCTGAGAAGACTGTGGGGGGTCCTAGGGCCTACACAAGCAACCTGGAAACAAGCTAAAGGTACCAAGCATAAAGAAAATTTTACATATTCCAAAAATGAAATATTTTTCAAGGTTAAACATTTTAATCGAGCTCATCATGGAAAACTAGTAAAAATCCTGATTAAACGGAGTGTGCTATAAACATTTTAGTAAAATTATTGAGATGGCTTTACTGCTTATTTTATATTTAGAATAGAGAGACATCTGTTAATTGTTGGGGGAAGCACCCCACCTGCCCTCAATTGTTGAGACACCACTGGCTGGGTGCAAGACAAACTTTGATTTTAATAGCAGCTTTGACTTTTTTGTAGATACTACGTAAGATTGAGATGAGACACTGATCCTGGGGAATCATACTGAAAAACTCAATGCTTGTGTCAGGGAGAAGACTCATGGGAGATAAATACATATTGCTAGACCCCTTTACCTAAAGATCAGGACACATCTCAATTAATTGTATTTATATTTTTAAGATTTGGAGTAACTGGTGTCCCTTCAAAGGTTGGTTCCCTGCTTACAGCCAGAGCTGTTGGGTCAGCACAACTTTGAACTGGATAAACTTTTTACAAAATTGCTGCACATTGGGAGCAAAGGCAGATTAGGCGGAATGGTTAACTTCACCAAAGGATTTTAATGCTGAATTAAACTGGCACACCCAAGGTGTACAGGCCAATGCCTTAGCCACAACCCCACCATAAAGCAGCCATAAAATCTCAGTGCATGCAAGTTTAGCTTATATTGTACACAGATATACCCACAAACCTACTTAATCCCATACAGGATCATGGTCAGGTGCAATATATCTTGGCAGCATTGGGCACAAGGCAGGAAAAAAACAAACATACAAACAACATCAATCCACAATGTGACCAATTTGGTATATCTGATTACCCTAAAATTAAGATCTAGAGGATGTGGGAAGAAAACCTGAGTACCTTTAGGAAAACCCTAAGCAGCACAGGGAGAACTAATAGACTGCACACAGATAACGACCAAGAGTGGGCACTGGAACCATGAAACAGCTGCACTAACTACTTTGCAAGCACATGCATTACAGTTTCATAGGCAGTGTGGCAAAGCTTTAGAATCCACCCTACATGACCCTAAGAATGTTACCACCAATGTTTAAAATATATAAGTAGCTGGACTGTAATGTATTAAAGCATTCCAGTGCCCACTTTGAAATACCCCATATAAATTAAAATTGTTATATCTACTTATTGCTCAAAATGACATATTTCAATGAATGCTTTATTTTGCTTACTTTTTTCTATAAGGTGAATTTGTACAATACAATTCTTCAACTTTGGAAATGTTTCCATTTGTGACACAAATAGTGATGTGACACTCTAAGAGCCACACATCAAGTCAGTGGACATGATTAAGGATTCTGTTCAACAGCTTAGCCCTTGAGCTCAATTTAGGGGTACAACTTAAAGTGTATCCAACCAGGCACTACCTGAGTCCACTTTCTCCATTATTGGATGGTGTGTTACCACATTGGCTTTGGTCAGGATGGGATGCCAGTAATTAAATTAAAATGAAGAGGAATGGTAAATGGCGCACAACTCTTTAGGTTGTGACAGTCTGTGCTCTCCATGTACTTCTGGGTTTACTCAGGGTGATCTGATTTTCTCACATTCTGTGTGCTTGTTTAGCTGGTATATCTAATTTGACCCAGTTTAAATGAGTGTGATGGTGTACATCGATGTGACCTATGCTGGACTGTCTTCTCATGCAGGATTTGTGCTGTTTGGATAGAATGTAATGGAAAAAGCAAAAAGAAAAAAAATCAAAAAACGAATAGAAAAGTGATGGGAGAGATTCAGTCACCTTCAAGAATCATCAAAACATTGCTGCTTACAGTATTTATAAAATTAAAGAATAATTCTCAAATACAGTATATAGTATATAGTACCTATTGTGAATTAGTCTGAAGGAGTGTGTAGACTCATGGAAACAAGTTTATAGGGTCATATTGTTATGTGTTCAGAGTGCACTGAGATTCTTACTTGCATATGCTAATCAATATTTAACACTTTGCCACTTTTTGCCGCCATAATTAGTAAGTATCTTATCTCGACACTCCTGTCTTACTTGAAAAATCTCAGAATATAATGGACAAACAGAATAATGAAATGTATATTATACACATTATGGTTTACCTACTTTATTTGGTAAAGCTGAGACACTACCTCAAATGTGTCATCATTCTTTATTGTGTCAGTACAATCATGTTACTGGTTGGAACTTTTTCGGACCATGTGACTAGCAATGGGGTCATTTGTATAAACTATATGGTGGCACTCAGACAGCCAAAACACAAAGTAGCAGCATCCATGAGTAAAACTAAAAACATCAAATCAGATACGCAATACCACAAATTACCCGTAATGAATTCCTAACACCCAGGTAAAGCAGTAAAACTAACAATGCACAATAAACTTATTATATATCTCAGCATCAGGACTAATCTTTTCATGGCATACCACCCATTTATTTAACGATTTTATATTATTAAAAAAGTGGAAAGGATTCAAATTCATCTAAATACTTCCTTTTAAGTCTCAAGTGGGCAGGGTATCAGTGAAAAATATGGAGATGTGCATTTACAATTGAAGCCAGGAAGCACTTCTTTACACAAAGAGGTATGGGAATCCTGAACAAACTATGGAGACACGTAGTTGAAACAGAAACCTCCACAGCCTTCAAGTAGTATCTGGATGAAATATTCTGACAGCTTAGCTATTAGCTAAACTAACAAGCCCGATGGACTGCATGGTCTCCTCTTATTTGTCAGATTTCTTAAGTTCTTATATTCTGCTACTTCAGCCTGCTATAATATATATGGTGTCATACACGAGAACATGGGGAGTGTCTCACTGGTAATGGTTTTGGGATGTTTTTGGAGGAAGGAAAAGAGGGATGCATCAGAATTAACGTAGTTTCTGTTTCCTCTAGAATGAAAGTGAAGCCTCTGGCGGATGACTGATGTCACTTCCAGTATGATCGCCACAAGCCCACCCTCTTCCAGTCCCTTAGATATTTAAACAACTCCTCAACTGGAAGTTACCATTCATTGCTGGACCTGCTCCATAACTAAAGTACAACAGTCCAGACTTGGAAAACTGTGACGATGAATAATTCACCTTTATTAACCAGTGTATTCTTAATTTCAATTCAAGATATTAAACGTGACATCCTGACAGGGACCCAACTCTTTATCTTTGTCAATTTCTATTTTTACAATTGGCACTAACATTCATCAGTTCATCTAAGCATGGGTTAATAAATAAGTGTAAATGGAAGCAGCCCTCTGGAGAAAAGGATGAAGAAGACTGAAAACTCCTGCCCAAAATAACCTGCAGGACACTCTACACATACACACACACACACCTGAAATAGTCTTCCATGTGGCGGCTATGTTCTGCCCAGGACGAGTTTGGCTATGATGGCTTCAGAATTTGTTTAACACACACACACACACACACGCACACACACACACACACACACACACACAGATCTAGTCTTATGCATCAAATTGACCTTACAGTACTTTACAAAAGGAGAACACAAGTTTTTTTTTCCATTTTGTAACACCAAAACTTGCTAAATTGCATTTACTGCTAATTTCTTTTTTATTTTCATAACTTCAGTGAATGACTGTTTTGCATTTAGTAGTAACATTTGAGAAGCAATCCAGATGGTAAAAAGCACCTGGGTCACGCAAGAAACAAGCTTGCTGGGCTTCCTTTGCAGATTCTTTTGTTCCTCCATACAACTTGCAATCCACCAAAGGCGGATATTAGAGAATTATCAGTGGTAAATCATTACATTTACCTAATGAAAAAGGCCTCCGAATTCTTGGCAGCTATGATTAATCAATTAACAGCATCACCCAAAGGCCCCAGACTAATGTGAGCGGCACCATTGTTTTTATTAATATTTACTCACTGATGCCTTCACGTAGTATCACTTCCTGAGGCACTATGAACTTAATAAAGCATTTTAGAATGATTAAAATAAAACCTTATGTAATATATGTTAAATTGCATCAAGCTGTAGAGTACAGCATTAAGGCTGACTGAGAAATGAACATGGATGTAGGAAGCAGGGCTGGATAAAACAAACAACATTAGCTCGTTATTAATGGATGCGTATTTGGACTGCAAGTCAGGTAAAGATACAGGTGTCTTTTAAGGCGTGTGGGGGGGGCACACCAATGAATCAATCAATCAGTCATGAATGAATCAATGTTTTTATATAGTGTTTTTCACAACTAACATTATTATACGGCTTCTTACAGCAAAAACAGTAATACAAAACAAAAGCAACACAAGACAGCAAGAAAGATTACAAGATAAAAGAAACCAATGATAAATCACAGGGAAATTGAAATGCTAAAAAGTAAGTGCATGAATATCAAGACTGCTGGAGCCCTGAAAGTCTCTGACAGCATTCAAACATGGCAGGCAATGGAGATGTTTTAGTTTATAATAAATGTGATTTACATAGAATCTTAATTCACATCACGGTCAAATGTAGTAAAATGCGATGGACTTGGAAAAGCAGGCACAGTTCAGACATTGATCCATGGCTGGTATTTCAGTTGATGCCTCTTTGCGTAATAAAATCCTTATTTAACAAGCCTGGGCATAGTAATAAGGAAGACAGTGGAGTGTTTAGACCTGCTAGCTCATAGTGTCACAATCTTGGGGTCATAATCTCTATGGGATTCATCCATTTTCTTTGAGACCGAATGATTTTTTCTGTTTTCTCCATTCTTTTCTCACATGTCAAAGATGCATACAGTATGTTAATTGCTGTCCACACAAACCCTTATCCTGAAAATAATGAGAGTAATAAGCAAAGAATAGAGGGATTTGAAAGACACTGGGCTTTGCAATCAGTGTTATGCTAGTGTTACATAATCTGGTTTCTGCTAACTGTGGCAGAGTTGCCATTGTCTGACAACAGCAGTGGTGATCGCAAGTAACAGTGTGCTCAGTTACAAGGTGGGCGATGCTGCTGTCTCAAAGTCAAGGTCAGAAGATGGTGCCAAGACCTGACCAACACCCTTATGATATCCCATGCATACACATGGAACAGGTCTACTAGCAAGGTATGGCATCATAGCAATCATACATTTAAACAAAAATAATCAACAATGCCATAATTGCAATTGATGGGAGAAAATGACAAAATAACAAATGAAAAATGAATCATTCAAATGTGCAGTTTTCATTGTTACAAAGGAGGCCAGCTACAATTGTTAGTTTTCAGTACCTTTTCTTCCATTTGTCTGTAACGTTTCTTCCATTAGTGGCGGTTGAAGTGGCTGTCCACTCACTGTGTAAAGCATTTTGTGTACTGAGAATTATTATTAATATATGGTCAGTATCAGCAGGTGCCTGCGCTCAACCCCAAGATGGGGCTAAATGAAGAAGCATTCGAAAAATTCTCAAAAATTCCTTTTGTTAAAAACTTTTTCTTCTACCCTCACCTCTGGTTCTAATCATTTCCTTTGCTGCTTCCCATCAATAAAACTCAATGGTTTGCTGGTCATGATGGTTGGTTTTACCCAACAGCAAGGCTATTATTGACCCATTGATTGAATTAGTTGAACCCTAAAAAAACTTTTATTTATTCCAACCATCTATTTTATGGGATTTGGTTATTTTTGTCCTTGAAAGCTGAAACAAGTTTTTCAAACTGATAAAATCAAAATGAACACATCTCTTTAGGCACTTTTTCCAGAGCCAAAGAAATTTAAGGACTGGCAGACTTCTTCATCTCTGTATTTATTTTAATAATATGCAACAATTGAAATAATTTTTTTCCAAATTAAAGCACAAAGCTTTGCTTGTGACTGATGTCATAGATGAACACATGGCTGCCTTTAGCCTTTACACTTTGGAAGCATTAGTCCTTTAGTGTGAGAGATTCCACATTGGTCTCATCATTTAAATCCATGCTGGAGGCCCATTAACTTACTGTCAATAGCCAACACTAATTAAGTGTCATTACAACCTTTTATCTATCAATGTTTCTCCATTTCTGCCACCTTGACCGAGCCACCTAAACTGTCCATGGAGCAAGATGCTGAATTGAATGAGAACAATCAGCATAAATGGTAACAAACACAAGATGCATATGGACACCAGGATGGACCATGCTGTAGTGTGGAATACTTAGTGGCTAGTTGGCCTAAGTCAGGTTTGACCTTGACTTTGCTTAATATAAAGGACGATGTGTGTTTATTATTTTCTCTATTGAACTGTTTTGAATTTTTGATTTACACTATTGATTATCTCTTTAAATGACGCTCAGTTTTACTTGTAACTCCTGAATTAAGATTTCCAAAATTGCAGTGGCTGAGATGAAGTGTATATCATAGGAAAATGCTTTATAAGAAGACCAGTAAGGGCGCACTGTATGATAACATGCAGTGAATACACTTGACTTAAGCATTCCTAGTTTTCATACTTTTTCTCTGTACGTTTAGCATTCATTTGCTCGGAGGTTGACGGCTTGCTCCTTCTTGAGCAGCTCTTCTTTTCACCACTCTAGTGGCCCGCTTCTTCTCTTCTTCCGTCGGCATCTTTTCTCATTAAAACTGATTTAAGTCAGTGTTTGTGTTAGAATTATTTAGTAAGTTTTCCTTAATTTTTCACTTGAGCTGGCACTTAAGTCCTCAATCTTCCTCAAGAATTATTTAAGATATGAAGTGATGGTGAAGGTGGTAGGGATGAGAACAGCACCCGTACACATGTGCCGCATGGCCAAGCATTGATTCTACAATAAAATAAAATAAAAATAAAAAGAGGAATAACCTTCGAGGTCAATCATCACCCTGAAGATGTCGCCTAGTATATGTGTACCAAATTTCAGGTCAATAGGTCAAACGGTTTGCAAGCTACAGGTGATTTAAAATCCTGGACAGAGAAACGAACAGCCACGGTAGCGTATTATATATAAAGAAATGTTAATGACGTGATCACAAATTTGGGACAGTATGACTGTACAGTGGTCAGTGCTTCTGCTTCACAGCTGCAGGAGACTGGGTTTGAACCCCAGCATGCTCTTCTTCTCCCCATGTTCGTGTAAGTTTTTTCTCCTGCTGATGTACAGACTGATTTGATTTGTGACTCTCAATTTCCTTTGTGTAGATATGCGAGTGATGGAATGCTGCCCTGTTCCAGGTTTATTTCTTCAAGTATAAACTCAGATCAGCCATGCATTGCATTGACTGCACATGTCCAAGAATCACACTCCTAGAGAACAACCCATTTGAGATCCAATAGCTGCCTAAGCAGGATAAAAGGCACCGCAGTGTCTTTTTCAGGGCACTGACATGAACAGTACATTGATTTTAGTTGTGGAAGCTGTGGAACAAATAAATGTATTTGACAATCTAACATGGATGCAGTATGGCAGCAGTTCCAGCATCTCTGCCAGTAGGGTAAAAGCTGACACCCTGAGCATTCATTAGACTTCAGATTTCCATAAGTTTCAAAGCGAAAGCATATTTTCTACCATTTGACTAGGACTTGTGATACTTATCGTCTCAGTTTGTTGAAGTTTGATGTGTCCTCCCAACTGGGCTGTTCAGAAGCAGCCTGACTAATTAGGAAGCAACATGAAAATCAGACTGAAAATAAAATGAAGTGATATGCTGCTGGGCAGAATGATTTGGCCTTTAAAGAGTATATGTATTTGTACTGATTAGTGTTTAATAAAACACTCTCTCCAGTTTGTGTGACCCTTGTCCTGCCTTATATTGTCTGTAGTCTATTTTCTGATGAATGAGCTTCCCTTTTTAAGCTTACAGACTGCTCTTTGGCTGACTGCCACCACACGCCTCAGATAGTAAATGCGATTTTGAAGGCTTTATGACTCTGACCAGCAAACCTGAAGAGTTATTATTCTGGTTTTCGGGAGGAGATGTGAATTTGATTGTGTTGTTACTTAAGTCCTCAACCTTAGACCTGACCACCAAATGTTTATGTCTGTGACCTGACTCTCTCAGGCTGCTTTTGGAGTGCACTGGAAGAGCTGTGATGTGCATTTTCAAGGCGGGAAAATTAGTTTGTCCATGTTCATCTCTCCTCATATGCTGCAAAAATAAACAGAAAGAAAATATAAAGTGTCACTAGTAAGGCAGAATTATAGACATCAGGACACATCAATACAGGAGCATTAAAAAAATCCCTACAGGGTACTAGAAACTAATTTAATCAACAGTAAAATCATTAGTATGTAAAGTCACAAGATAAAAGTTTATGTTTTCCCACACTGGCTGTAAGCTGTCAGAAGTATTTTTTTCTCAATGAGGATACAGAGTTTTTAGCCCATCCATCCATATTCTAACCCACTTATTCATTCTGGAGTCACTGGGAGATGGTGCCTGTTCTGGCAAAACAAAGCACAATGCAGGAAGCATTGCTAGACAGGGTGCTAGTCCAAAGCAAAGTCTTTGTATATAAAGAAATACAATTAATTAATTTAAATGTTATATATATTCTAGATTTTGTTTACTTTGGTTTGTAGCTGCTCTACTTTCTAAAAAAAAAAAAAAGCCTCCGCTGATTGAAAATCTTCTCGCCACCAAGCATCATCAAAGGTCAGCTAAAAGTATATCATAAATAATATATTATTTTATAAGATTATAACCATCTATTCTTCTTTATTCTAAGTTTATTATTGCAAGAAACCAAGTCCAACTCTAATAGTATCAGGAGAGAGAAAGGAAAAAGTCCTGAATGGGATGTCAGTTCATCACAGGGCACATTCACACTATGACTGATACAGAGTTAATTTTAAGGCACCAATCAGCCTAACATGGTGCCTCTTTAGGAGTGCCAAGAGTGAGAAGGCTGGGCTGAGTTTGTGACCCAGTCTCTTGTCAGTCAGAGGTGTAAGTGCTAACTCCTCCAACACTATGCACGCTTCATTAGAATATGTTTTGATTGCCTAGCCTTGCATCTGATGCTGATGAAGTCCATCATTCTGTGACCCTGAATTGGGAGAGACACATTCAAGACTGTTATTATGTGTGATTGTAATAGTACTAAGAAGTTGCATTGGCATGGGAATGAGCCTCCGCCATTATGACCTGGCATTCTAGTATGTAAATAAGCAGCTTCAGAGGCAGCTGCAGGGGATCCCATGAAAACAGCAACCCCGAAAAGCTGCAAATTAATTCCATCCAGTACAGCAACAGCAAGTAGTTCTTTTAAGGATAGTAAACTATCTAAAAAAGCCATGTAAAGAGCAAAGAATCCATACTGGCACTCGTTGCAGGTGTTATGTTGTTGTCAGCAGTGGGCTGAGTGAAGACCTACAGTTCGTCTTATTAAAGTTCAGAATTGCCGTGGAAACCTAAAATGAACTTTATGGGCTCTTCTGAGAAGTTGATGAAGAGTTCTAATGCTAAATTCTAGGGTTTTGAAATATCATTTGCAGCATCAGTACATGGTGGAAGACAGCTCTGAGACTGCTAACTTTGCATCTTCACCACCACTTCATCATCTACTAAGGTTCATCAGCATGGGTATGCAGTCATCACTGGAGCTTTGGGCTCATGAAACTTTGAAAAAATGTGGCCGATCCAGTTGTGCTGACTCCAGGTGGGTAGTGTGAAGTAGGGCTAGTGGTATAACTGAGCAGGCAAAGAGTGAAACAGATCATAGATGCATTAAAGAGCAATTGTTGAGTGTAAAGTCACAAAGCTGAGATTTTGACATGGAATGCCATTTGCATCGTCAGTTCAGTGGAGGAAGACAGCCAAGAGGTACTGCAGATCTACAGTTCACACAATGAGGTTCATCAACCCACATATAATGGACAGACCTCTGCACCGCAGCATGAAACACCTAAGCTGCAACGCATGACAGTGCAGCACTTAACATCCCTGATGTGCCTTCTTACAATGAAGCGCTCAAGACCCCTGCTGATGTATCTTTATCACTGGCTGCATGACCACTGTGGAAACAAAGCCCACTCTGTCATTTCTAAGGGTTTGTACACTGTTGCAAGAGGTTGGAAGTGGTCACTGGGAGCAGTGACTTCGAAGGGAGGGCTGTGTAATGGAGTTGATAAATTGCATCAGCTGGAGGAGAGTGACAAACTGCTAGCATTCCATCTGGTAAATGAGCAGCTTCAGTGTCAGCAGCAGGGGAGTCTATAAAAAATCACAAAAATGCAAAGTCGCAAATGAATTTTATCCAGGGCAGCAACTGTGGGTGGTCCTTTTAAGGATAGTGAGCTACCTAAAAAGCCATGTAAAGAGCAAAGAATGTATTTGGCACTTAGTGCTGGCGTTACATTTTTTTATGTTACAATACAGTATGTAAGGAATACTTAAGGAGTTATATAACAGACAATAAAGTTTCATATATGAGGTGGTGTATTTCTCTGAACCAGACATTTCTAGCTAAAGAACGTATGTATGATTACTATATTGTTTAACTAGGGGGCTTTTCCCCCTGCTCGCTTTGCTCGCCAACCCCCCCGCCTGCGTTTTGAGATAGCAGCTTAGCGTCTCTGCCACTCGTGTATGTGGATTTCACTTTCACCTAACAACAAAGCTTTTAATTCTCATGGATAGGCCTCTTCATTGGGAAGAAACACTACTTTTTTCCCTGATGGCAACATGAATTAGACGATCTACAAGTCTCTGACTTAAAGTTTAAAGCCAAACAATATTTACACACTTCTGTCATATCACCTATGTTCATATATTCAGTCTCTTTTTCGCTTTTACCTTTTCATCAATATTGCATTGAATTTTGATTCTGTGTTTGGAATTACATCGTGACAACACAATGTATAACTGCCCGTGAGTGAATATCGTTTCTTTCTCTCTACACAAACTGTGTCTGTCAATAGCATTCACACAAATGAGAAATGATTGAACCGTGTGCATGGTTGTAAATGTTTTAGATGTGGGCAGGACTTTTTCAAATCTCTTTGTATAAAGTCTTGTCTCACGGGGCTTGAAATTTTCTCTTGCGGGATTTCACTTTCACCAAATAACAAATCTTCTAATTCTTGCGGATACGCCTCTTCATTGGGAAGAACCGCTACTTTTTTTCCCCTGATTGCAACACGAATTAGACGATCTACAAGTCTCTGACTTAAAATTTAAATCCGAATAATATATTCGATCTCTTCTCGCTGTTCCGTTATTTCACCGAGTAATAATTTCCATTTGTTTGTGCTAATGCAATCTTAACTATCCTTTTTTAGAGACTTTCGAATTTTCGTACTTCCATTATCTTTAACCTGCTCTGCATGTGTACCGCGCCAACGTTTTTGAATTCTTTACGATGTTCTACTTTGTCATCTACTCTTTGTCCTTTATTTCCGGCCCCGGGCATGGTTAAATCTCTTGGCACAAAGACTTGTCTCACAGGATGTGAAAGTGTTTCTCTGAGAAAGTCATGCCTTGTCTCCTTCAAAGATTTTTTTTTATAACAGAGAGAAAGCATAGCAAAATTATTTCATTTAATTAAAAAATTCAAAGCATGGGAATTAGGTGTAATCACACATTTCCTACAGATGCATTAAGGTAATGGTACATTAGAGGCAGTCCTCAAACAACACGTAGTTAGGGTGAATGGTCAGGTTGAGGTGACAGTAACATTTACTGGTAATATATAGCATGTAAAGTCCAAGTAAACACTCAATAATCATATGTCAGTCCAATCGAGTTAGTGTAGGACTGTGTCAGTGTACATCTGCAAAGGAAGAAACATTTAAAAGTTATTTCCACACTTTAGGGAATAGACGTTTCACCTGTATAGCCTTCATCAGAGCCTTCTTTCCTTTTCAGCGTGACAATAATAACCTTTAAACTTTTTTTTCATGTGTCTAACCATTTTCAAATAAAGGTACAAAGTTTAGACCAAAGACAAACAGAAAGCAGCACACACTTTTCCTCAACATCCATGGACTCTCACTTTTAACCAATTCAGAATTATCAACCACAGCTAACAAGCATAGTTTTTACAACAAATAGTCAAAGTGTCTAGAAAATCCACTTGAGCACCTGTCAGCAACTCTCAACTCAAGACTGCTGAGAACTGAATCATATCCAACCACTGCAAATGTTCTAGATCTTTGAAATATCAACTATAAATGCTTCAAGTGGAACCAAAATACTGGTGGTGGTCTAATTATGGCACAATCAAAATATTGAAAGGGGGGTCTTCCGTGAAGTTTTACGAAGATATACTACACCGTAACGCTTCAGGAAGGTGCTAGTATGGTGATACTGCGATTGTCACAACATAATGAAAGGTGGCTGAAAAGAGGGAGATGGTCCTCCATGAAGATTCCTGAAGAGGTGCAGCTACTCACTGGAACGCAAACAAAAGGTACTGGTATGGTGAAATGTATATCAGCTTCATTCAGTCACTGTCAATCAAATTGGTGTGTTGTCCCCTGTGAAAATTCCTGAATAGATGCCAACACTCACTTCTGCTGGTATGGTGAAACTTAGATAATTGCATCAATGCAATACAGGGACAGTTGATTGGAGAGCCTTTCCCTCATGAAAATTAACAAAGATGCGCTGGTACTCACTGGTACACTTAGAAAAGCGTCCAGTATGGTGATGCTGCAATCGATACTGCAATACAAAGCCTTAAATGGCCAAGGTCTGGCTTACTTATCTGAACTTTTCATTATTTACAAATCAGAACTTACATTAAGAACTCAAGATGCTGGTCTACTTATGATTCCAAGGTATTAATAAAGTAACCGTGAGAGGTTGCGCTTTAGTTACAGGGCCCCAAAGCTATGGAATGGTCTGCCTGCTACTATAAGAGATGCCCCTTCAGTCTCAGCTTTTAAATCCCGGCTGAAGACTCACTACTTCAGTTTAGCATACCCTGACTAGAGCTTCTGATTAACTGTGCGTACTGCATCTCTGTTGTTAGTCATGATTACTAAAATATGAGTAATATGATATTTATAAACTGTTACTAACCCTAAACTATTCTGTTTCTCTTCTTGGAACTTAAATGTGGCACTTGGTGCCACTGCCCTACTGCCAAATTCTTTGCCTGCCATACAAAAAGTCATCTCTATAGAAGGGTCCTTTCATTGTATTGGCCGGCCTGCCACTGACTCAGCTATGGAATGGCCAGTAAGGGAGGAAACTTGTTGTCTGAGGTCTCCAGGACTCTGAACAAATCTGAATCCTCTAATGTGATATAATCTACTCTTGCATTTTATTCAGTACTTGTACTGTTACTGTTATACTACTGTATTGTATTCCTGAAGTTCCAATGATAGATTGGCAATCTAGATCTGTGAAGAAGATTACTTGTGTCCTGTTCTATATATTGTATTGTATTTACCTCATTTTTTGACACCCGTTGCATGCCCAATCTACCTGATAAGGGGTCTCTCTTTGAATTGCCTTTCCTAAGATTTCTTCCATTTTTATCCCTACAAGGGGTTTTATGGGAGGTTTCTCTTGCTTTCTTAGGGAGTCAAGACTGAGGGGATGTCAAAAAATACTGTTAAAGCTCATTGTGGCACTCTTTGCGTGATTTTAGCCTATACAAAAAATAAATTGTTGTTGTTGTGACATAATAATATCTGATCGAAGAGCAGGGTTGGTCCTCCATCAAGATTCCTGAATAAGTGCCACTCTTCACTTGTATGCTAATAAAAGATGCCAGTATGGGAAAATGTAAATCAGCTTAATATGTCATTTAAAATGCAGGGGTGAGAGTGTGGGGGGTGTCCCCATGTCCCCCGTGAAGATTCCTGAGTAGATGCCAGTACTTACTACTTTGCCAAGAAAATGTGCTGATACGGTGAAACTTATATCATGGAGTATTATTGTGATGCAATGAAAGTCGATTGTAGAGCTGGGGTAGGGTGGGGTCCCTCCTGAAAAATTACAAAGAGGTGCCAGTTCTCAACTGTATGTACACTGGTATGGTGAAACTTAGATAACTGCATCAATAGAATACAGGGACAGTCGATTGGAGAGCCTTTCCCTCATGAAAATTAACAAAGATGCGCTGGTACTCACTGGTGCACTTAGAAAAGCGTCCAGTATGGTGATGCTGCAATCGATAAGGTGTTGATTCTTATATTGAAAATGGAAGATTTGCGAGTACTGCATACCAGTGAGTTCAAGCACTGTCAACAAAGTTGCATTTTTAGTGCTAACAGTACATTGCAATACCATGTGAAAATATATTGCATACTGAAGGATACTGAAATTGTATAAGAATCTTTTTCTATTTGTTATATCTGAAGAAACTAATATAAAACATTCTGGTTACTGGCTTTATTTATTTTAATGTGTGTGTGACTGAACATTTAGTAAACTGTAACAGCAGAATGCTTTTAATTTTTTACATGTTTTAACTGCACCACCAATGTAAATCAAATGCCAAGTTCTGTTCCAATTCAATTTTTAAACCATATTTTGCACCAGTTTGGGCCAATGGACAAAGATGTTGGATTATAAACCACAAGTTCTGCCAGCTCAATCTAATCAGAGATTCACAGGACACCTCCAGAAAACTGACTTGAGCTGCCCATTCTGCAGTTATTAAATGCTGTGTATTCAGTTGTGCCTTATGTTTGCACGAAATCATGTTCACAAATAGTGTACCAAATACCAAATTCAAAAGGGAACTGTAAAAATAACATCATATACATAGATTCATCCCATCCAATTGAGTGTCACAGGGGGCTAAGTTTAATGGGAACAAGGCTGGAAAGTAATCCAAACGGGTTGTTCAGACCATTTTAGGTCACACACACACACACACACACACACGCACATACCTCCACACACACGCACACACACACACATACCCCCACACACACGCACACACACACACACACAGGGGGCCAATTTAGAGTTGCAGGTTAGGTTAATTGGTGTCTATATAAAAGTGCCAAATAAATAAGCATGTCTGTTAATAAAAAATCTATAACAGAGTACAGGAAAAAGCTTTACATTTGTGCAGGCCACCGAAGGAATCAAAACCATAAACAGCAGAGTACATAAAGCAAATAGAATGACTTGTGGTCATTCCGGTGCTAGAGCCCAAAAATCATTTTAAATGTGGTTTATGTTGGCTGCTGTGTTGAGTTATTTGATGAATTGCTTAATTTGTTAAGGATGAGGTAATCAGCTGAAAATGCTCATCTGTGCTATCAAGCGGATTATTTAGATGGAGATGTGACCTCGCTGATCGATCCGTGACCTGGCTCAGGCCTTGCAGTGCTTGGGAAGTAGGGCTCAGCATGTTGTCTTTAACTCTGATTCTTTTGAGAATTATAATGGGGAAACCGGCTAGCTGTCTCATGGTATTAGCCACCAAACTAACTATAGCAGTGTGTGCCTACCAATCTGTCAAGACAGAAAAGACTTTTATTACTTATTTGTATGAAAAACTGTATTCAGAAACTGATGTGTTTTTCATTTCACAAGGCCTCCCCAAGTGTACATTTGAAGCTATGCTTCTCATGCTATTAGGATTACCATTCTGTACTAGGTTATTAGACAGAATAATTTAAATTAAGCCTCTAGGACACTCTGTAACAGCATGTTAGCATTCCATAAGAGGCTTCTAAAAGATGCAATTTTTTGCTTCTATGCCATCATAATCCAGTGCAATGGAGAGTCCCATATCAAAGTTAAAACTGCTTTATTATCATTTAAACGAGGTTTAAACTTTGTTTATTTCACATAATGGTGTTTAAGGCATTGATGTAATGGGGAGGGAGAAAAAGCTTTATAGTTCTGCAAGAGTTAAGTGAATGACAGAAAAATGTGCCATCTGTACTCAGAAATAATGTTACTCAAACTTAAAGTTTTATTTCCCATCAATGAAAAGTTCACATTTTTAAATGATCATTTCTGTGACATGCAGGAAACTGTCAAGAGAGACAAACTTAAGTATAAAATGGCTTGATTTGTGTTTTATGTATCTGATTTTTGAATTAGAGGCTTAGTGACATACTAGTTAGCACTGCTGTCTCACAGTTCCAAGGACTTTGCAATGTGTATCAGACATTTTTCCTGTATCTGCATTTGTTTTCTTAAAGTTTTCTACTTCGAATTCAAGTTTATTCTCATGTGTACATAGTACAATTAGAATTTCGTACTTTCATGAACCCTTAAGACTAGTGAAAGTAATACAATACACACAGCAGAAAAAAACACAATGAATACATTACATGCAACACAGGCACACACACACACACACATATATATATAAGAAATGTTTTCTCTTTCTAAACATACGTGTACATATCAAGATTTGATTTTTATTTAAACAGTATCTAATATAACAAACATCTTGCCACATGTTGCCACTTTACATGTTGCAGTTCATTGTATAATTTAACACTTTGAAGGCAGGAGTTGATTTATGTCGACACATATGGATGAAGGCGTCGCTAATCAGCTGTAAAAGTCAGCAAGACTCTCCGTTACGTTACAGTTCAACTCTCTTGGCTAGAAGGGGAGTTAGCTTCATTGATTTGACCTCGAATCCCTGTGCGTGCGTGAGTAGTGAAGAGTAAACAATGTCTAAAATGGCATCAACATCTGGCAAGAGAGCAAAGCGAATGAACAAAGCAAAATACTCAGTAGACGTTTTGTGCATTATTGCGGAATCGGACTCTGACTTAGTGGACTCTGATTTAAATGTGAGTGATCTGGATATCGAAAACGAAAATGAGGTACCTGCATCAGCTGATCGGTCCCCAGCTGACTGCAGTGTTGAACACCCTCATGTAGCTGATGCATCTACAGAAATATCTGCCTGGGAGGACAACCCAGACATAGATCTGTGAGAGGCAAGCTGGCTACCGGATTTCATCATATGATGCAGTGTGATAGTGGACACTACAGATTACCAGCCACTCAACTGTTTTTTCCAGAAAGTATCATTCAGCTTCTGAGTGATGAAACAAACAGGTATGTAATAGGTATGAGAATTCACATACTGTAGAGGCTCATGGAAAATAAAACAGAATGACATTTATCATAAATATGTGAATATAATATATGTGAAATCATTGCTTTGTGTGCTTTTCAGAAAACTAAGTTTTTTGAAAAAATTTTCAGCCTTGAGTCAAAATGAAAAAAAAAAAATTAGTCCTCAAAGAGGTAAATAAACATAAATACAGATTTCGCATGTGGCAAAAGGAAGTACATCCCTACCTTTATCACATCCTCAAATACTGTACTTGAAATTAGAATCAGCTGCAACAGATCAACGCAAATAAGTACAACATCATTGGAGAGGATCTTTTCTGAAATTGTCTTATTTACACCTTAGACCTTTAGTTTGGTTTGCTCTTTGTTGTTGACATGGGTGTAATGCCAGGCCTAGATCAAAAGAGCTCTGCAACGCCTTCAAGAAAGGAGATTATATATGCCTATAACTCAGATAAGGGATTTAAAAAGATTTCCAAACAATTGAAAATCAACCCTTCCCCTCTCTGGAAGATCAACTACAAGTGGAGAAGATTTCAGACAACTCCTAACTTGTCCAGGCCAAGTTACCCCAGCAAGTTCAATCTGATAGCAGTACACAAGATGCTTAAAGTAATCTGTAAGAACCCTAATAGGTTGTTGCAGCACCTACAGGTAGCTCTTGTCACTGTTGATGTTAAAGTGCATGAGTCTACCATTAGAAGGAGGTTGCACAAATTAGCTATACATGGGAAGTGTGCCAGGGGGAAATGTTTTCTGTTCAGAAGAAACATCAGGACAAGACATCTAGTCAAAGAACAGGACTTCTGAAAGAATTTGCTCTAGAAAGACATGGTAAAGATAAAGAGTTATTTGACTATGGCACTGGAAGACATATTTTGCAAAAACCAAAAACAACATTTGACCAGAAGAACCTGATACCAACTCAAAGGCATGGGGTTGGAAACGTTATGGCTTGTGGTTGCTTTGCTGCATCAGGGACTGAAAAGCACACCATCACAGAATCCACTAAGAATTCTTCATTGTACTGGAGGGTGCTTGAAGATAATGTGAGACCATATGTCAGAACATTGAAGCTGAACTGAAGCTGACTTGCCACATGATAATAGAGCCTAAGCATACCACCAAGGAATGGCTAAAAAGAAAGAAACGGGGGGTTCTGGATTGGCCAAGACAAGCCTGGATCCGAATCTCATCAAGTCACTGTGGGGGCATTTGAAATGGGCTCTGCATGCAAAATACCCATCAAACATGGCACAGCTCAAAGAGTCTTTTTCACATTACTATATATACTGCATATAGACTTATGACCTGGAGATTGAAACTGTTCCTGAAAACTCATATTGATATCTGTAAATCACTTTGGACTAAACTGTCTGCTAAATGAGGAAGTGTAAATCTAATGTTCCTATTCCATTTGCCATTAGGGAAACATAACAAAATAGACTTTGCAGGATGGCTCAGGTTGCCTTTCTGTGGCAGCATGTGATATAAATGTCCTGAACAGATGGGAGTTGTGTGCCAGTAATATTCTAAAATGACCTCACCGCCCACTTTAGGACTTTGTGATCCTGGAGCCTGTGATGTACCAGGATGTTATGTAGCCAGCAAGTAAGGACTCTCCTGTGCACCTATAAACGATGTTGAGCATAGATGGAGACATCAGAGATTTCCTCAAATGTCTTTGGAATTAAGGAGATTAGTAAGCCTTCTTGGTTATAGCCGAGATGTTTTGTGCCAAGTTCAAAGATAAAATTTACACCTATTAATCCTTTCCATTATATCTCCTCCAATTAAAACAAGAGTGTGAGTCCTCCTCAAGTTTAGTACCAGCAACTTGGTTTTGCTCAAACTAATTAGTCAGAAGGCAAATCTCTTCTCTGTTAGCCACTTCAACACTGTTGGTGATCAGGCCCACAATTGTGCTGTCATCAGCAAATTTAACAAGGAGACCGACCTCCTGAAGATGTTTATGCTGGGTTAACTGGCATGTCTAAATCGGCCCTATTTCTGTTTAATTGTTGGACTAAATGGGTTAAGAAAATGGATGGATGAGTAGATTTCTAACAAATAATACATTCTGATGCTAAATACTTTAATGCTAACACCTAATGGGTAAACCTCATTAATCAGAGATTACTGTGGTCAACAACATGAAAGGAAAACAGAGGTTAAAACTGTAAATAATATATAATGTACTGTTTAAGTGTATATAATACTTTTATGTAAGTAATATGTAATGTGCTGTTTATATTACATGCATGTAATGAACAGTTCATGTACATCAAATTCACTGGCAATGAACTAACAGGCCTAATCATTAAAAAACAAGTGTTTATATGTGTTGCAATCAAACACAATCATGAACACCACTACTGGCAGAGTGAATACATTACAGACATATCCATCCATCCATCCATCAGTGTACTTTCAGACCCACTAATCCACTTTAGGGTCACTGGTAACCTGATGCCTGGAATTAATTTATGCAAGGGACCATAGTCTATCAAGGAATGTCGTCGTATATTTTTCAGGAATCATCCAGTCCAAACCAGAGCTTCAAAACCATAAACTGGAGTAGTAGGCTCAAAGTACATATATTTTAAGAATGAGGTTGAAAGAATTAAAAAAGAATAAGTAATCTAAAAAGAAAAGACTGAGGCTGCCGATGAAGTCTCTAGCTACTTTGCCCCTACCTTATGTTTCTGGTCATCCTCATCCTTCTGATTTTTAGAATGTCTTTCCCATGCTTCCTGGATCCGGGCAATGGGACTTTTTGACAAGTTTAGCAGGTTGTTCTGGCATTCTTCTGTGGTGTTTGCCATGTTGGTCTCTTCTATATTATGAACTGTGAAGGAGATATGGAAGCATGAAACAAAGCAGAAAATATTGTACATAGTTGGCTACATTAAGCCCTCATGGCGATGATATAATATAATAGGACACAACAGGAACTTTAAAGCCACTGACGATTCTTGATTATTTAGATAGTGAATTTTGAGTTATACAGTGCATATATGCAGGTGCAAGAGATAGCAAAAGAATGTACAGTACAGAGAATAACAAAGGGAAACAGAACAGCTACTTTAATTTACTGTGGTCATTTATTATGATCTAATTTAGACACAATTAATATGTTCTACTCTATTTGAGTGGTTAGTTTAAAATTACATTTGCTAAAAAACCTCACCCATAAAACATTATGTGGCCTCTGTATCCCAGAATTAAACAATAATAATCTTGTCCAATCAATCAGTTAATCTAAAGAAAAAACTGTGAGCCAGGTTTAAAGTAAGAAGCAGATATCAAGGCTGATGGGGCTAAATGTCTCAGGTCTAAGTGTGGTTAAGTCTGGCAGGAATACAAAAATCATGTTTTAGTAGATGGCATGTGGTTTTAATGAATGGAAATGTACAAATACCTGTTATCTAAGAATCTCCATGTATTCAGATTATGAACAATAAATATACAAGTATGTGTGCAGAAAAAGAGCAACATGGTGGAGCTGCCTCATAGCTCCAGACAACTGGGTTTGAATCCTGGTCTGGCTATTTTCTGCGCAAATATTGATCCTTCTCCCTATGTCTGTATCTTTTCCTCCAGGTATTCTGATTTTTCTCCCACTGTGTTCATGTTTAGTCAATTGATAACTGAGCTGGTATGTGTGAGTGACTGTTCCCTGCAGTGAACTAACATCCTGTCCCAGTTTGGTCACTGTCCAGATTAGGAATCTAGCATTCCTAGGAAGCATGGCAATATGTCAAGTTAAGCTCTGCACTTCTAACCTGAATTAAAACAGTATTTCTTTGTATAGATTTATAACAGGTTTAACTTAACTTGTGGACCAGGCTGAGCTCCCTAGTGTCCTCTGTGTTAGTTTTCCACTCTCATTTCTTATTTGGTAAACGTCCCTGCTATAGAAACAGGATGTAACACTGCAGAGTGGCGACATGTTACATGATCAATGGAAGCACCAGTAAGAATTTCACCATACTCTTTACATGTAACAGTAACACTAGTACTGCTACTGCTATCTTCTGAAAGCAATATTCCAATATTCCAACACAAATGCATTCAAGAAAAATTTGAATATAATGGAGAACAAAACTTACCACTAACTCTATTGATGACTTCTGCAATATTGATGTTGCTGTATCTCAAGAAGCTATGACTAGGGTTTGTGCGACATAAATACAGTCCAAATTTGTCTGCAGCAACAAAGTCTATGATCCTTTCTCTGAGGAAAGAAATGGCAATGTCAAATTAAAATTCAGGAGATTACTATCTCAATATTAATTTGAACCCATCCTAATGTGGTCAAACAAAGCCCATAATTATATTAGGACAGACATAGGAAAGACAATGTACTTGTTCTGCTGAACACAATAACAGGTTCCAGCTGTGCTAACACAATTGAAGAGGTTTCTCTTATTACAAATTAGCATTCAAACATGACTAATTAACAATGAGCTAACTGAGCTTACCATTAGAACACTGGAGTAATGGCCGCTGAAAATGGGGTTTTGAGAGTAATGCATTATAAATCATTTCATGCAGTAATAGTCATTTGCAACACTATTTGCAACATCAGGAATGTCTTGGTTGTATTTGTAAAGCAATTTCATTGTACCTTGATAAAAAAGTATGAATGTCTATAAAAATTTTAAAATTTCTTGGCGATTCAAAGCTTTTGACCCCTTACGTATATAGTCATTACATATACCTTTATTTACGGCCTTTAATGCTGTGAATTCTTTGTATTTGTGAATTTCTTGAATTAACATTTGGTGAAAATGTGAATATCCTCATTGGAAATATACTTACTGGAAAACATGTTGACACATTCAATACTTATTTGCCCCACTGTATATACAATATATACATAATAGCTATGTGTGGACTTTGGGACAAAAAACAACCCAAAGACTCCCTAGCAGTTTTACTATATTCATGAACTTGGAGAAGTGTCAGCTAACTCTTAAGAATTACCCAGTGCAGAGGAAGTGGATTCACTTGTGCTTGCTGCCCCGTTGGCTTTTGTAAGAAGACACTGGTTATACCATATCTTAGCTGTATCTCTGGCATATGAGTCCTATTAATCTTGGTCTTGAGAAAATACATCCAGATAGACAATATTTTTAGTGAAAAGTTTAGACCTCGCCCTCCATTGCTTAGGCATTTGGTTCCTTTCGACGTTGTGTCTCTTCATCTGTGTCATTAGCATGATGTTGTTGTGAGGTGCATGCAAGTGGCAAAAAAATTAAATCTAGTGGCTGTAGTTGAGCATGAGCAGAGCAGACTACTCTATACACACACACAGGTCTTTTCGTTGATATGTGTCTAATATATACAGTATATATACATACACCAGTAATGGTGCACTGCGCAATAACGTGCAGTGAATACACTTGACTTGAGCATTCATATTTTTCATCCTCTTTCTCTGTACGTTTAGCATTTGTTTGCTCAGATATTGATGCACTTGCTGTTTCCTGAGCAGCTCTTCTTTTCTCCACCCTAGTGGCCCGCTTCTTCTCTTCTTCCGTTGGCATCTTTTCACTTTAAAACTGATTAAACCAGTGTTTGTGTTGCACGTTTTCTTTAATTTTTCACTTAAGCTGGCACTTAAGTCTTCAATCTGCCTGAAGGATGATGTAAGATATGAAGAGGTAGGGGAAGTGATGGCGAAGGTGGAAGGGAATGAGAATGGCGCCTGTATGCATGCTCCACACTACTGCCCTGCTGGCTGCTGCCAAGAGTTGATTCTACAATAAAATAAAATAAAAATAAAAAGAGGAATAACCTTGAAGATCAATCACCACCCCGAAAGCGGACTGTAGATGTCACATAGTATATGTGTACCAAATTTCAGGTCAATAGGTGAAACGGTTTGTGAGCTACATGTGATTTAAAATCCTGGACAGACAAACGAACAGAAACGGTAGCGTATTATATATAAAGTGTAAAGGACAGCCGAGTCCCATGCCCGGCAGGGACGCCACTGCTGCATCTGTTCCAGGGGAGCCACCTTGGGCAGCTCAATACCTCCCCTGGGACGCTTGGTGGCAGTCTCCCTGGCGGACAATGATTCCCCAACCTGGCGCATGGCTCCATGGGACATGGAGTCCTCCACAGCCTGGTTGGGGGCTTGGATGGCCGCCAGGGGGAGCTGCATGGACTTTGCAGCCCGGCTGGTCAATTCCTCAGCCCCACCTGGAAATACAGTTAGGCCCAGGTGATTAAGCACCTGGAATACTTCCGGGTGGGGTATAAAAAAAGGCCAGCCACCACCACTCAGGAGAGCCAGAGTCGGGAGGAGGAGGACACCACTGTGTTGGGCCTGTGGGACACGGGGAAGGCATGCCCCACGGCTGAAGAAAAATAAAAGAGTTTTATTTAAGTACGTGCCTCTGCGTCAGTCTGTGCCAGGTCAGGCGCTATATAGCGTCTTTATTACAAAAGATACATACACATAAATAGTATATACTGTGTGTGTGTGTATAGTGTCTACTCTGCATATATTGTAAACAATTCCAGGTTCAAATAAAGAATTTTATTCAACAAAAGTGACACCTTCTTCATACAACACCAGCAAAGTATACCATACACAATTCTCCTGCCTCCTCCAAGAGAGCATTGCCCAAATCCCCCAAATCTTTTCCTGGGAACTGCTTCCGGTCTTCTGTCCAGGCTGTCTGGAGCATTTCCACTTTGTGTGGAAACCTGGGCAGTACTCCTATGGCTGCACCCTCTGTTGGTACCAAAAGACCCCAACAGGGCTGCATTTCTAGGCTCAAACACCAATGCCACCCTTTGGGTGTCTTAATCTGGTCCAGCCTTGAGGAACACTGTCACCTGTTGTGAGGTGGAATGAACTGCTCCCAGTAAGCCTGTTTGCCCAGTCCATCCAATATGGCCTCCTGGCCAGGTATGAATCCATCATCTGTCCCAGCCAGGATGCCTGTCCTTCCTCCCAGGCATCTACATGGCTCCCCCCTCAGATTTTCCCTATAGGGGTCAGTGTCTAGTCCTGCAAGGGATAAGAATACCGCAGATGTGGTTGTGCGTCATCCAGCTCCTCTGTCTGTCCTCTGCAAAGGGAAAAAACAAATTCAATGGGTGCCTTCTGTGGCTTCCGCTGCTTCATGGGTGGCTCTGACCCAACGGATTGTCGCTCTGGGTAGTGCCTCCAATGGTGTCACCACCCATGGTATATAAAACACCATCCTCTTCAATTTTTGAAGCAAAGTAGGACCTGGATATGGTCCACTCCCTCTTATAATTTTTTCTTGGTGCTGCACCTTCCTCTGGGATGTTGTCAACCGAAGTAGCTGACATGCAGCTGAAGCGGGGGTGAGAAGTCCTGATTGATTGTTTCCAATTTGTTGCACAAGTCTTTCATTTTGGACAGCTTCACCATTTTATTTTGTGGCCTCTGGATGGTTTGGGACCCTCTATTACATAAAGAGAGGCCCTTCACCATTTGCGTGGCCTTTATTAAAGCAGGGGGGATGTTTATTTCTGATACCCTGTTGCCTTGCAGGAACAAGTACTACTCAGTTCCCTTCAAGATGGTCGGGGGCTCATTCACACTGTGTCCTCCCTGATTCTTTATCCATTTGGACTTCACTGGCTTGGGTAGCATCTTCCATGACCTGAGGTCTGACTATAACTACCTTTTCTGCACATATTTTGGATCGAGTACTACTTGATTCACCTCAGTGGGTTTAGGGATCACTTCACATTGTGTTTCTTTATGCTTTACAATACTGGAAATGCTCACCTGTGTGGTCAAATCCATTCCGGACAACAACCCAATGTCCGAAAGCCTGAGATATTTGTCAAGTACCTCCAGGGGTGCTTTGACCGTGTCTTCAATTCCGTTCACTGTAGCTTTTAAGGTATACAAGACGGACTGAAGTGCCTCTTTAAAAATTCTTGCAGTTCCTGGTGATCTATTCAGCTTTCAACTTGGCTCTTCTGACTTTGTGTGGATCTTTGGGAATCTCCGTCCAGTCTTCATGAGTCCAGGGAGCACTGGTCTAGCATATGAGTAAATGGATTTTCCGTGGCACTGTGGGAAAATGAGTCCAGAAGTCTCTTTTCAGGGTCAGTCTGTTCCATCTTCATCATCTTTCATCAGGCAGAGTGGTGGCTCTGAGGCTAGGGATCTACACTGGCAATCAGAAGGCTGCCGGTTCGAATCCCGTAAATGCCAATAGGGACTCTGCTCTGTTGGGCCCTTGAGCAAGGCCCTTAACCTGCAATTGCTGAGCGCTTTGAGTAGTGAGAAACGTGCTATATAAATGCAAAGAATTATAATTATTATCTTAAAAAAGTTTATGTATTTATTTATTTTCTGTATAGCATTTTGTCAACTGTTCTGAGGAGACATACTGTACAAGCAAGAATTTCATTGTTCCATGTATATATGACAATAAACTCAACATGTACATGTTTCAATATTATGGTTTAGGCTTCTGTTTTTATACTTTATTTGTAATTATTGTACCTAATAAGTAGTACATGAACAATGAGGTTACAAATCATGGAGTAACTGGCATGACCCTTCAGACACACTTGTTTATTGTTATAATCGTCATGTCAACATCTGAGGATTTCTTTTCATATAATCCACAACATCAGTAACAACCTCTGTGACACAGACTAAGTGTTCTGGAAAAGGCAGAAGAAGGATTTTAACTTGTAGAACTAACCTTAAAATGCTAACCACAAGATTTGTCAGCCATATTATATGAAAGTTTCTAAACATCACCGAGTCACATAAGTGTCTTTGAACATATCCAGAATCTTTGGCAACCTAGAAGTGTGTGATGTCCTTTATACTGCTGCAACAATGATGTCATGCATCATGAGTCTTGGCTGTTCCAGGTTAGCATCTTGCTCACAAGGGTACACAAAACTTGGCCAGAATTGTTATGAACTGGAGAGTTCCATAGCATAGTGAATCCCAAAAATTACTCAAAATGCCAACTAGAAGCAGCAAAACCGTCAAAACATAGCTAGTCATACAAAGGTCAATGAAGAAATTTTATAAATAAAAAGATATTTATACAAAAAGGCTCTGTGGCACAAAAATACACTATAAAGAGCACAAGGCACAGAAGGAAATGCCTTTAAAATATAAAATTCCAAAAGCAAACTCAACAAATTTCCCAATGCACAAAATCCAAAGAATGGTCAAAAGACAAAGCACATATAATCCCCAAAGAACACATCACACCACAAGCACATTCCGAACAAACCACAAGGGACTGTGGGTTCTCCTCAGCCTTTATAGGTCTGAGGGCAGACCCTTGACTATGGTGGGCAGGTGGCCTTGTCTCTTGGGGGATCACACACAAAACACACAGAACATAAATGAAGATATATTTTTACATAGAAACTAAGCGACCAACAATATTAACATAAACAAATGAATCAAAAATTAAGAAGAAAGAATAATATGTCAATTAAACCCTGGCTGAAATACAGCAAGAAAGGCACAGCTACCAAAGACGGTGGTGCAACAAGATATGAAATAATTTAAGGTTCCTCAAAATGTTTCAAAAACACAAAAATAATAACAAAAAAGAATTTCTCAATGTTTATAATGTCCATAGGGAAGATGAAAAAAACAAGAAAATCCATTCAGAAGCACCAGAGAATAATTAGAAAGGCATAAGACCATGGCAATTAGAGCTTCTGGGTGTCAGTATTTTGCTTACAAAACCAGTGGTACATCACTTATTCACCGGCTGCTGAGATATCCACTTTGGAGGGGCACTTGCATCAGGATATTTGTTTTAGAAATCAATCATTTGTCAACTTGAAGGAGCCTGTTTGAACAAACAGCTCCACAAATGAAATACACAATTCCATGAAATAACAAAGTGAAAAAAAAAATGCCCGAAGATTCCCTACCATCTTCACCTGACTAAATTTGCTGTTGCTAAGACCAGGATGGGGCTCCAGTGAGCAAGATCATTTTTTTCATGCACCACCCTGGATAACTTGCTGAACTTAAAAGTGTAAGTGTGCTCAGTAAGAATACATTTAAAATGGAATTGAAATATTTTGACTATGTCACAATCTTCACAAAGAAAAAAATTTGAAAGATTAACAGAAGGTGCTGCTGAGGTACCAAACATTCAGGGGTGACAGAAAGACAAACAAAGAAAACAGAAAATCATATTAAAACACTCTGACAGGCCCCGTCTTTGAACAGAAATGGAATCTAATGATGTGAAATACATCTGATACATACATAAAGATGTCAATACATAAAGATGTCAATACATCTTTCATACTTTGAATAACTTTTTGTCAGAAGCCTGTATTAAAGTATACAGATTCTCAGCCTTTGACTTTTTGGTGAGTAAAGCTACTGTATCTGTCCATGTTCACTACAACCAGAGGAGCAACACACACTAAGTACTGTCTGGGTCTTAAGAGATACGCCTTGTTTACATGTCATTTATGGATGGAACAAATGCTGAAAGCACTACAAGAACACAATATGTGCCATAGTGTTGAAAGAATAAAATGAAGCAACTTTCAAGAAAGGAAAAGCACCATGGAACAGAGATAAACACTGCTGTATCACAGAATCAGCGTTATTCTTTCCAATTCTAAACTTGACGTTATGCACAGTATTGCTGCTCCACCTCACAATAAGGCCAGAGAGGAGTGCTCAGGAAAAAATGAGAAATTGGAAATGCAGCAGAGCATGTTCCGCTCTCTTTTCAGAAGTGTTTGGAGAAGCCCCTTAAGGGCAGTGAAAGTCCAGAGACGTTTGCTTGGCATCTGGGAATTGAAGGTCCATTCTTTCCACTCAAGTGATCCAGGAACAAATTAAAAGAGGGACAAGAACCAGGAAGGTCACTTCACTTTGGGGAGCCATAAGAGTAAGTGTGGGTAAAAGATGTAAACTGCAACTCTGTAAGAACTAGCAAAGAAGCTGCTACATACTGATAAAGTCCAGCTCACTTTAATTGTTGTGTGATTAAAGGACTTACCATTGCATATGGATACGAACTTTAATAAAGGAGTTTGTGTGTTGGTTGGTTGACACTCTCTAGTGGTCACAGTATCTTATATATAAATGTCTACGCGTGGAAGTGTGTGTCTCTGTCCGGCCCGGAAGTGAGAGGTGGAGTCGGGGTAAGGGCTCTGCCTCCGAGAAAGCAGAAAACTCACTTAGGCGCTAATAACACAAGTGAGGTCAGCACGTCAGCAAAATGAAACCTCAGAAGAAAGTCGCTTAGTCGCTAACATCAGCAAAACAGCATCCCTTTTACTTTTCCACCCACTGCTAATGTACAGACGATGCGAGAATGTCAGCAAAATGTGTTTTCCTAGGAGAGAGATGCCCAGAGTAGTTCCTTTCAATTACCTGACATCTCTACATTTTAATTATTTTTCTAATGATTTCAATAGTTTCTAGGACCCCGGGCTTTTTACAGCACAGGCTTACACAGCTAGTGAATGTATAAATATGCATAGGCACAGACGTACAGTAGATTGGACAAACCAATACCTCTGTGATACCAAAGTATGGTGGCCATATCTGAAACAAAATAAGATCATCGGCTACATAATACAAATAAATATATAAATATATACATGATATAAAGCAGAACAATTTCATGAAATGTGTTCAACTGGCCACCACAGGTAACAGTAGGAACTATATTATTCACATTCTTCCAGGACCAGTCAAACAGGATTTGCCCACTGTCACACATGCAAATAGGAGACAACTTCATTGCTTGTCTAATGGTAATTAATGGGAGAGGACCATGTATTAAAATTTGCAGGAATGGACCCCAATCCGAATATGACACACAAAACACTCAATGTGCTAAGAGATCAAATTCAAATGAGGCCTGACAGACAATATTGTCCACAAACAGCAGAGATGTTCCCTCTCCATTGCTCTCCATACATCAGCTACACTTTTGTAACCTGTCAGTAGTGATAACTGAAACAATTTGAGCAAAACTGAGCTTCACTTCACAAAACATTTCGCAAAACAAATTGTGTTTAGCCACATGTGAGACCCATGCCATTAGCACATATATTTTCATCTCATCTGCAGCCATTTTCTCCATGTGCAAAGACCTGTAGCAGTTTATTATGGTGCAGAATGTCGATATGAGAACAAATACCTGCAGGCACTTCCCCACTACTAAAACCAATTGGCATAGGTATGTGGCTTCTGGCAAATGGCTTATGGAACTGGTGATGCAAGGCGCACATTGTGTTACCCATGATGACACCTGCCCCTAAATGAGTGGTACAAGCGGGAATGGTGGCATGAAATATGCAGGCAGTTCAGTGTGATGATGTTGCTTGGAGCTGCATGGAAAGAGCCATGGAAATTTGGAGTGGCACTGCCAGGTGACAAAGGAAAGTGAGAACAGTTTTGGTCGTGGAATAATTCATAGGTAGAAATATTTCTTACTATTCAAACCATAAGACTGATTTTAGTGTGTTTTGCAATAGTGAAATCATATGGAAAGCAAAGTTTAGAGGCAAGTTCATAAAACTGTATGCGAAACGAAACTCTGCTATTCACCACCTGTCAGTGACAATGAAGACAAGAAGCACTCTTATCATCCAAATCTCACTTGGAATGAACTAAACACAGATGGTTCTCCCTCAATGCTTACAGGAATCAAGAAGCATGCAGTAGGGGCTTTGGCATCTGCCACTTCTGTGGCACCCCCTATACCACATTCCCAGGTAGACAATCATGAGCCCTCTCCGGATCCACAGAACAACATTGGACTGTTCTGGCAAACTTCCACAAACTCACAAAAAATATTGTTTCTCTTCTGTGTTATTTTACATGAAGTAAGATGCAAACAGAACATCAATCTGCATTGGTATAATTTTAATTGGGAATCCCCAGACTGCCCAAAAAAATGAGGATCCCATTTGAACTTACAACACCATCCTTGCACTCCTCTGTCAGAGTTGTCTATGCATTTACTGCATTTTTATCTATTTTCCTTTCATGTTTTTAACAGTAATTTATAACAGTAGTATTATCAGTGTGATATCAATAAATTGCTACAGTAAGTACAACGCCATTGGAGATTACATGATTGGCAATACTCCAAAAACAGAAAGCAGGTTTTATGTGCTGGAAAGTGCAATATTGCAGAAGGAGCAAATCCCCTTCTAGAATGTTTCACTTGTATCTTACATCTATAAACAGGGCCGTAACATAAGCAGACATCCCTCAATTATTTCTTTAATTAGCTCTCTAGGTAGAGAAATTGCCCGCTAAATTGATTATGTACTGGGATAACAAAGAACCTATCAATGAGTTTTACTTTATGCTCAGAAACTTTACACTTTTCAAACAGGTCAATGTGAACCTTCAACAAGAAAGGTGAACGCTGTTCAATAAGCATGGCCTAAGGACTGCAGAAATTTCCATATTTTAGAAATTAATTCTAGGGGGAAAGAGATACTAAACTATACTTCTAATTCTGCCATGTGCTGATGTTGATCTAGCCTGGCTCTGCATTAATGGTGTCTAAAATGATATACTTTCACGTTTTTAATCTACATCGTAACCTGTCAGACATGTGCATTGCCAGATTAAAAATCTCTTATATCAGGTTTGTGTATTGGGCCTGCACTACTAGATTTAATAAATTATTTTAAGACATTCAGTCATTCATCACGTTGGAGACACCTGAAGTGCATGGTTTTAAAAATTTCATTTGCTTTTTTTAACATAAAATATTCTTAAAATTATAGATGCATGACTGTGACATGCTGCCTCCTGACTTCTTATCAACTCTCAGTCATGTTTTAAAATGGATGGCAGCACATCTTCACTGCCGATCCTCCATGTTTAACTCTAAACAGACACTGCTGCTCAGAGGTGCTCTGTATGGTTTCTGTATTGTTTATACACTTCAATCTTGAATGTAAGGCTAGTTACTATACATGAAAAAATATTTCTCCATACATTTATCTGTCCACAGGTTGCTGCCTTAAATGTACAAATTAAAATGCAGTAATAAGAGTTTGTTATTTTGCACTAAATGTTACAAGCGCAGAATTACTGAAACACTCAGAAAGTATTTAAGGAGACTGACAAGTCCTCACAAATTGAGATTTAGCTTTTCCTGAGTTTCCTTTTGTCTTTATAATAGCCGTTAATAATGATAATTCATTACAATTATATAGCACCTTTCTAATTACTCAAAGCACTACCACACAGGGAGAGCCCGAGACTCCAACCCATGATCTCCTTACTGTGAGGCAGCCAAGCTACCACTGCACCGCCTGGGTGATTAATCATTTTATAACCTGCTAATGTACCGGAGGTTAGGTAGCCTTCCTTTCAACATTATTACGTTTTGGTCATTTTAATTAGATTATAATGACTACAAACCCCAGGGATATTTTTTTAAGTTTTATTTCACTAGGAAACGATGCCATTGCAGAACTGAGAAGCAGTTCATACTGACACTCCTGCCAATGTAATGGAGGTGAGGGTTCTTGTTTTGGGTTTACCTTGCATTTCATTTGTTAATTGAATAAAACGTATTATTTTAATGCTAAGTGTAAATGTATATTGTATTATAGGGCATGCAGATGATGAGACCCTGTATATTTTGTGTTCCAGTGAAATAAATAGATGTGTGTAACAAAACCCTTTTGTTTCCTGTGTCCTCACTTAAATCACAATACTGAAGGCTTTGTAAGATGGAGGTTACACTAACACAGGTCATAAGCTATGAATAAACCTTAGACTGCGGGAAGCCTAACAAATGCAGAGACTTTTACACACACACACACACACACGCACATGCACACACACACACACACACACACACACACACACACACACACACACACACACACACACGCACACACACACACACACACACACACACACGCACATGCACGCACTCACATTAAACTCACTCTCATTGGGCCCTCTTAAAGTTACCAATCAACCATACCTGCACTTGTTTGGGATGTGGAGAAAAGTGGCAGCACTCATAAAATAATGCAGACATGGAGAGTATGATTAAATGTTACATAAGAAATCTCAAAACGTGAAACAAATTCTGCATGAACCTTTGCATCACTATGCTACCCTACCACAAACAGAAATACAGGGCTATGACAAAGGATTTTCCCCACTTGATATCTGGCATTATTGCATATTTTTCATAACAAAAGTTATAAGATTTTCAAAAAAAAACGGAGTATCTGATAAATGTTAACAAAGAAGAAAAAATGTAGTTACTAAGAAAATATATACATTTTTCAAAAGTGTGACCCTGCAGGGTAAAAGACTCCACCCTGGCTTTAGCCAGTCACAGTGCATGTTTTGTTTGATATTTTTTAGTTCTACTATCTCTGTGCTTTCTGGAGAGTAGACATGCCATATTCATTGGAACAGCATATTTTGATTGGATGTTCATACAGGAACTTCCAAGATGACATGTGAGAGATTTGTGTAACAATATCCCATTGAGAGTGTTCCTACATTATTCAGCAACTGGTGTAAAACTGGTATGCTACTGGCTTTGCAAGCAAGCCACTGAAACCAAGAAGCCCTTCCATATTCACCCCCCAGGGGATGTTGCCAACACTGCTGATTATATGGAAAGAAACCTTCATAAATTGACATGCTGATTATCACAACAGACAGGTGTGTCACAAAGGTCATGTCAGTGTGTACTCCATGATTTGTATTGGTACAATAACCAGCGCTGACTTTAATTATACCTTGAGTTCACAAATAGCCCCAATAACTTATTTACATTTGAAACTTGATGACTGTGGATGCCAAAAACAAAAGAAGCAAGCACCTAATCCGGGTGTTTTTACTTCTTCTTAGACTCTGAAGAAGAAGTAGACCTGACACAAAACATTTTGATGAATATCCAGTAACACAAAAAAAACAGACAGGAAGAAGACACATTTTCACTATACTCTATTAATATTTTCATCTATTTCTTTACCCATTAATCCACTCAAAGCCCATCTTGGCAAAAACTGGGACAAAAACTGTGCACAGCCTGAACACACCTGTGGAAGACAGATAATGATTTACTTTAATTTGACATCCCTTTGTCTTTCCTATGTATTTCTTTTTGTTAACCCTTCACTTACTGATCCCCCTGCAATGAACTGGCACCCAGTCCAGGACTTTCTCTGGCCTTGAGCCCAGTGCTGCTGAGATAGCCCGTTCCCTCAGCGACACTAAATTGGATTAAGCGGAATATTATATTATATTACATATTGTCTGTTTCCATTTAAAGTACATGTTATTGCCTTCAAGTTTCAAAATTTACCTTTACAAATCTATGCTTTAATATTGTATTTTCACCTACTGCTTTAGTCTTTCCTCATTTGAGCAAGTTCTCCAGGATCAAGAATGGACCCACTCCCAAAGTGAGTTTAACGGTGATTGTGAAAGAAGAGGCGAAGAGCCACCATTTAATGAGACTGTTTCTTCAGTCAAACGACTAATGTTTACTTCCCTTGGAGTGAGCAGGTCAGCTCTGTTGCAACTGTGTGCTTTGATTCTGAAAAGAATGTGGTTTATGTATCCTTAATTAAACTTATCTCTGCTCCTAAAGTATCAACTTTCCTCCTTCAGATGCTACTACATCCTGCCTATATTTCTATAAAATATCTAAATATTAATTAGTATGTAGAAGTATATTAAGGACTTCACTGTACTCTATACATGTGACAATAATGAAGCTATAAACCTATAATATATCACTTAAGGAGAGTCCACTACTGTTTTACACTTTTTTTTTTTTACTAATCCTTCCCAGCATGAGTTTTATTTCCATTTTTTTTGTTGGACATATAACACAATTTGTGTCAAAGTAGTACATGAAGAAGCATTAGATTCAACACATTCAACACATTGAGTTTAGTCATTTTTACAGAGGTATTTTCCCAGTCCATTGATGTATTCTTTTAAAACACATTGCCTACAGCAGAAGCAGGCATTCAAACCTAAAGGTTGTTTAATAGCTTGCAGCACCAGTTACAGCCATTGTCATCCAAAAAACAAGCTCTTTGTCGTAAAGAAGAGTAGCTTGATTCTGGATGACAGCTTTTCAACAGTCTTTGAATGGTCACTCTCCAACACTCTCACAACCAAATGATACTTTCTCCCAGTGGGATATACCTGTAGTAGAATTCCAGAATTTTTAGGACAAGGCACAGGCAGAAGCAAAACATGGAACTTAATTCTGGTCAGTTTTCATAAATAGAAAGCTGTGTATTATATGTAGATTCTTGAGAATAATGTAGAGACATTTTCAATAAATGGAGACAAGAATTCAAAGGCAGAGATAACCTGATATGACCTGCTTAAAGTAAATTTAATTAAAAAAAAACCTATTTATTTAAAATAGGTTTCAGGAGATAACTATTAAACTGTTTCAGTATTGCCTTCTTCTAAAAGCCTGTAAATATGCAGTGAGGAGATTGTGAAGGATAGTGAAGGATTGCATTGTGGGAGTCAATTCATAGACGGTGTGAAGTAACAGCAAGCTCAGCCCAGCTGACTAATAATTCAATCAAGTTTTATTTTATATAGCAGCCTTTAGGCTGACGATGCTGTGGTCTTCGCGGAGTCAATGGAGGCTTTGATCGGGGAGCTCGAGAGACTGAGCGAGGAGTCTGAGTGTCTGGGCTTGCGAGTGTCCTGGATAAAAACCAAGATCCAGGCCTTTAATGACCTCTTGGGCACAGCCATCATCAGTGTGTCTGTTTGTGGAGAGAGTGTTGACCTTGTTGAGAGGTTTACTTTCCTTGGCAGTGACATTCATGTCTCTGGTGACTCTTCCTATGAAGTCAGTAGATGGATTGGGAGAGCATGGGGGGGTCATGAGGTTGCTGGAAAGGGGTGTGTGGCACTCCCGATATCTATGCAAAAGGACGAAGGTCCAAGTCTTTAGAGTCCTGGTACTTCCTGTCTTGCTATATGGTTGTGAGACATGGACGCTATCCAGTAACCTGAGACGAAGACTGGACTCCTTTGGTACTGTGTTTTTTTGGAGAATCCTTGTGTACTGCTGGTTTGACTCCCGATTGCTGCATATTACCTGCATTGTGAAGGAGCGTCAGTTACGGCACTACAGCAAGTCAAGTGATCCAGCTCGTAAGATCCTCATTGTTGAGGACCTGAGTGGCTGGACCAGGCCAAGGGGACATCCACTTAACACGTGGCTGTGGCAGATAGATGGTCATTTCCGGAGGGTATGACTAGACCACATTTTTGCCTGGGAGGCTGTAACAAGGATCCTGAGCTGTTTCGTTGTGTGGTGGCTGCGTCAACACACTGTACCAGTGCATGTTCCCTAACCTGACCTGACCTGACCTGATCTTTAGGTATCACACCATCACTAATAAACAAGATTGGAAAAACATAGGCTTGTGTGAACTGGTAGTGTATGGGAATAAATAACAGCAAATTATACAGGTAAGCAGAAGTAGATTTTTAGGTGCAATTTGACTTTGACCTTTTCAAGGAGCTTCATGGACAGACATTTAGGGATAGTTCTGAGGTCTAAATGAGTGTTTAAAAAGAATTTATTAACACAGACTTTATCAAACTTTGAATTTTGATGTCAATGTATCAGAGCCTTCGTGCACATTGATATGAAACAAATAACAATTACAGTGGGGAGCTATAATTAACAGCTTTGCAGGTCCACATCTATTGAGAAGAAGTCGAGCCTGTGGAGTTGAGCTAAAAATCCCCCAAGAAAAAGTTAATTATTGTTAGTGTTCAACAGATCTGATCCCTTTTCAATGATGTGGTATTATGATTTAAAGTATAAGAATGGGGGCACATTAGACCGGCAAATGATGAGACAGGGTTCATTGGGTTCATTGGGTCATTATTGAGATAGATAGATAGATAGATAGATAGATAGATAGATAGATAGATAGATAGATAGATAGATAGATAGATAGATAGATAGATAGATAGATAGATAGATAGATAGATAGATAGATAGATTCAAATGGTGTGCACATGCATTATTATAATGGGGAGTGAGTGTCTAACACAGCAACAGTGGACAAGATAGGGATCAGGCCTGAGTGGTCCATTCCATAAACAAAATGCACAGCTTAGATTTGGATAGCAGAGATTGTTCATAAGAAACTGTTTTTCTTTTTTAAAAATAACCTGATCTAGACAAGTTGATTTGACTGACCTGTTATATCGAGCGCCAATCAGGAATGAATGGATGTTTTCTCCTGCAGAGGTAGACACGGCTTGCAGCCTAGGGTAAGAGAGAAAAAAAGATAAAAGAGTGCAATGAGGTCTAGATTTGCTTTGCCATGACAGCTGCATATTAATCTAAAGAATTTCTGACAAATCAAAAAGACTTTTTTTCCCAGCCAAATACACCCCTAGAGCCCTAATCATAGAGCCAGGGTATAAACTTGAAACAAGATTGATTTCATCTTTAAGGGATGCTTTCTTTGAAACATTACCCACTACAGAGGTGTATTTTTGTTTAATTCTTTGTAGGCTTTTTAATTCTTTGACAAACTTGAGCCATATTGTGCTGGATAAAGCTGTAACAGTAACAACTTCAGACTAATTTTTGTAATTGAAAGATGAAATAGCCAGACTTTCTATCTACTCAGCCCTGCTGTTTAATCTCCCTCTGAATATTAAGGAGATTGTGCTTCATAATACAAAGGAGACCGTTACCTTAAACCCACCTTATTATAAAACTAGCTGCTACTCTCCAGCAGCTCTCTATAGCCTGCTAGCAATTTGAAAGACTCATTTATTTATTGAAGCTTTAATACTACCAATTGGCAGACTCAAGCTGTTAATGCTTTATTTCAGCGGCAGTACATTCCCATGTTATATACTGAATGTCAAAGCTTTTAGGAGGCAATTATACCTTGGTAAAGGTGTTTATGTAGGAGGAAAAACTTACCACTTTTAAATCTCAGGTGTTTAGTTGTGTTATATGAAAAATCTATTAATATTAACATGTTGCATTTTGGCAGTCAGTAACTGATTTTGGTATAAAAATGTTTGAATACAAAATGAATTGAAATGTACAGTATATAGTACCCTTTGGCACACTATTTCCAGACACTCAGCTCTTTTCTTAGAATTAATTTTGATATTTACTCTGTTACTGACTCGCTTATTAGCACTGTAACAGATTGCGGCCCCGTCCTGGGTTTGTTCCTACCTTGTGTCCAAGATTGCTGGGATAGGCCCCTGCCCCAGTGACCCTGAATTGTATTAAGCAGGTTTCAGTATGGATGCAGCATATTATTAGCACACAAAACAACATGTTTATCTTGCCCATATAAAAGTCTTAATTGATTAATTTGTCAATCAAGAATATGTTTGAAACTGCATGTTATGTTTCCAAAATAATGTGTATCTCTTTATATTGTAGTCATTAAAAATTTAAGCAGGTGTTTATTATTGTCCTGCTTATGTAAAGCTAAATGGAGTCATTACACTGCATCATTAACCAGTTTTATAGGATGTAAAATTTGAAACTGCTATTCTTCCTTTTCTCTAATTATTTATTTTTGAATTATGTTACATTATATTTATGTTTTATCTTTCCCATATTCATTAATATTATGATAAAATATATAATTAGAGTTATTGAATTTGGCGAATCCTAAATTTTCCTTCACTTTTGTCCTGTCACTTAAACAATCCACAAACAATGTGCACAGGCACCTCCCTAAGTCAGAGCATTCAAATGCAGCCTTTGCTATCAGTGGAATATCCCATCTGTTACAAAAGGTGCCTCATTGCTTAACAATTCTGTGCCTCTCTACTCTATATCATAACCACGGCTAGCCACTTAACCTCCTGATATCCTCAGTCTTACCTTAACGTACGTGTGGCACAGGCTGAATCCTAAGTAAACCACATTATCAGTTCTACTGCTATGCTTCTCGTCTAAGAGTCACAGTGCGCTAAGGAATCAAGGTGGGAACAGACCACTCCAAGACATCCTACTGCATGCCATTACTCCCCTACAAAATACACATAAAATATGGATTTACTTGCTGCCCTGGCCGGTTATTAAAAAACATTTTGATCCCTTGGAGTGCATTTTGAAACAGTAAGACTTGAGTAGGCTGTGCTCTTTTCCCCACATGGGGCAGTAGTTAGTAGTGCTGTATCACAGCTCCAAGACCTTTATATCAAATCCCAGCATAGCCATTTCCAGTGTGCAGTTTGTCTCTTTTCAGCATGTCCGCATGAGTTTTCTCTGATATACTATGTGTATTTGACACTAGCCATTCATACTGTAAGTGAGTGGTTTTGCTTCAGTGGACCCAGTAATGGACTGGTGACTCATCTAGTGCTGGTTTCTTGTCTTATACGTGAGGTTGCTCAAGCAGACTGTGGTTCCCAAGGATAGCCATTGATATTATTGTTGTTATTAATAATAATAATAATAATCATTATCATCATCATCATCATAGATGCATGGATATATATTTCACTAATTAATGGATCAATTGGAGGCACATAATTTTATCATGCTGGGATGGTCAAATCATCTTACAGAAAACTTCAGAGTTACCCTTACCCCTCACTTGTTGTGAAATCATTTAGAAATAAAAGAAGCAGACACCAAAGCTCTCAGGTGCCTGATTTTACCACTACAGGTTCAGAGTTTATCTAGTGATTATTATCAGGTGTACAGAGCACAGTGAAACTCTTACTTGCATGTGCTAATGAACACACATCAACACACACCACACCACTCTGTAGTGAGCATGACTACCTTACCTGTTAACTTCTAATATCCTCACCTGAGAAATCTCTGAACACACGCACGCACACACACCCACACACACACACGTACACACACACGCACGCACGCACGCACACACGCACACACACACACAATTAGGCTGTTATTTAAGTATCTGGAGCACTAGTACCTCCCAGGGCCGTCTGACGTCTAACGAATGGGCACACTGGGCACCATGCTAATCTATGTACTGTATCTTGTGACTTGCTGAGTGGTTGTGTAGGTAGGGGCCCTCAGTGCACTGCTTTGCCCCGGGGCCTATAATGCTGTCAAGATGGCCCTGGTACCTCCTCCTTTAGTCAATATGTGTTTATGCACTGCTGACCAGGTATGAAATACAAGGATGGTGTGCCTTTGTTGCTTTTTCTTTTTTGCAGTCCATTTAAGCCATTTTGTAACTGAATTATTGAACAACTAGATATTTTGAAGTTTTTCATGTTTGTTCCATGATGATCCATTCCTCCATGGTTGCTTTAATTGAATAGAAATTTTAGATGCTGGGCTGGTGGCACTTAATTAAAATAGACCTTGGGTTCACTCTCAGGAGAAATGTTACAGTACATTCCATTAGGGCTCAACACTCGATTCGTAGACCACCCTAAAGGGCATCTCTCATTTCCAGAGATTAAAGAAAGAGGCAGTGCTCCAGGTCTTTTGAGCCAGTTCTCTTCATGACTGAAAGAACATTTCAGCTCTGAATATCATAGTCATTTGTGTGTGCTATTTTTATATCTAATGTTGGAAATAATGGAGTGTAGTAGCACAAGGCAGCATTACTGAACCACCTTTCACATTTTGATGTACTGTTTTATTAAATACTTTAATAGCTTTGATAAAACATTTTCAAGGCCTGTTATCTATCTAATTGTCAAACCTGGTAAATCCTATATTAGGATTGTCATGGACCACAATGTATGCTGGCAGCAGCAACTTACTTTAAATATGGAATTTAAGGTTAATTGTGGCTAATCAGTGCACAGGATAACTGGTTTGTTAGCACTGTTTGCTGCTTTCATATAGAGAAAACTTATACATACTGTGAGTACCCTAGTGGAAGGACAGGTGCCCCGAAGAGAGATTTAACTGATCTAATTGATTCATTACTCAATTTAGACACAATAATAAAGGGAAATAGATGGATGGGCTTTCCAACCAGGAGGGGGCAGGAACCCTTACCCAGCCGAGAGGCCAATATAATGGAAGGACCAGGGGAGACAACAGTCTTTGGTTCCTTTACCCTCAATACGCTAGATGACAGTATCCCTGGGTTAGGATTCCCACACAGACACCCGCAGGTCATGCTGGGAGCTGTTGTCCCATGGGGCAGCCCTGTTGGGCTCTGCTGGGGCTAACGGGGTAGTTGCTGGGATTAGTAATCCCTACTTTCAGAGACTTCAGCTTAACTCAGATGTGCTTCCTGCAGGCTATGCCCTGGCGTTTGAAGTACTCCCAGGTCAAAGATAAAAGAACCTGCTCAACCTCATCCAAGCGAAGACAACATTTCCTTGGATGAAGAGGAATTGGATGGAGAAGGAGGAAAAATCTTGATTGTGTGGTGTTCTATGCTATGCTATACAGAAGGTTTCAGAAGGGCCTGTAAAGGTACTGGAAAAAATTAAATCACTGTACTTGAACACATGACGCTGTCTCTGTTAGTTGTTTTCCAGAGTTTTGGGCTCAGTGACTCCCCCTATCTTTCACAATACATACAGGCTATATGTTATTTTATGTATTTCATGAATAGAGAGAGGAGAGGTTAGGAGCACACGCTGATTTACACAGTGCATTGCCGCACCCACCACATGACAAACCAACTCAGGATTCCAGATTAGGACCCGAGTGCCGCCATGCAACGGGTGACACCTCAGCACCACACTAGTTCAGATGGAATGGAGCAGTGTGAGGTTTTTTATGGTGGCTGGAGTGCCAATCCTGCCACCAACCCCCAGGTTTTTCCCCTGCAGGTTGGAGGTCTTATATGAATAGGTTCACCCGAAAAATCTACAAAAAACTGCCATGTTCAGATTTGACCTGAACACAACTAGAAGTGACACAGTGACAAAGAGACACTCACTCAAGGAAGGAAGTGTGGTGTGGTGGTTAAGGCTTTGGACTTCAAACCCTGAGGTTGTTGGTTCAAATCCTACTACTGACACTACGTGACCATGAGCAAGTCACTTGACCTGCCTGTGTTCCAACTGGAAATCCAAAATGAAATGTAACCAATTGTTTCATAAATGTTGTAAGTCATGTTGGATAAAGGTGTCAGCCAAAAAAGTAGATTTAATGCTCTTTTGTTCTCTGATGAATCAGGACACTTGAGATCATTGAGAAATGCTCATGTTACTCTGTGGCACCAAACTTTCAACATCTCTGTCCCTCACCAATGTTAATGTTCAAATTTCGCCTAAAATGCCAACTTTTGTATAATACATTTTTAATCATCTAAACTCGTGTTTTTATTATTGTTTTTTCTGCTCTGAGAGGAAACGATAGATTTAAAAAAAAAGTTTCTTAATGAACCAGGAAATGAAAATGGCAAAACGTATTGTTTAACAACTAGCAGGGGCCAAAACCAACATCAAAGCAAAACAGAAAGTGAACAAGCCCAATGCATTAAGCGGAGAAGATGTCAAAGCACATCCCAGCACCTCTTTGTCCTAAGCTTATTTGAATCACTCTCCTAGCATGGCAACAGATTTGTTTTAATAATCCAGTATCTAGGAGACGAGCTGAAGCGCGATGCCAACATAAATACTGTCACATTGATGATGGCACACAATGTGATTTCTGTGGCCATGCCCCCTAGCAATAAACACTCAAAATAGTGGCACCCATTAAAAGAAAAAAAAAAAAACTTGGTAACAGAGTAATTCATCCATCCATCCATTTTCCAACCCGCTGAATCCGAACACAGGGTCACGGGGGTCTGCTGGAGCCAATCCCAGCCAACACAGGGCACAAGGCAGGAACCAATCCCGGGCAGGGTGCCAACCCACCACAGCAGAGTAATTCATTGCTCATAAAATAAAATAGTATTCTAAAAATAATATGAAGGTAGACAATAATGAAAGAAAACCTTAATTCTACATAATTCAAAAACCCAATAAAAAATTAACAAGTTGAAAAGAAAAATGTATTAGTACCAGAAAAAATACATAAAATGCCAACATTCATAACAGTTGAATTTCCCCAAATTGGAAGACTGAAAAAACCCTTGGACATGGTTCCTCATGTATTCAGACAGTTTGCCGTGAGTCACCTAACCAGATTGGTACAATCTGTTGTTTTTAGTGTTGAGAACTTCAAAAGATGTGAAGTTAAAGTGTTTAACAACAGGGTAAATTCTGTGCTTTGTATCATGTACATTCTATTTTGAACATATATGCAGTTTTTTGGTGGTGGGGGTGGGAGGGGTGCAAAAACTTCCAATGTCTTATTTTGGCCACCATTTGGAGCTCACTGAAGTCATCATTTTGTTTTCACCTCTGCACCTTTTGCTGTCATGTCAATGATTCTCTGCTGCGCACACACATCTTCAGAGCTTCCCTTGTAAAATCAGGGCACCCAGCATTAGCAGTGGATCAAAAAACTGCAAAAGTCGTAAGTGAATTAGAAAAAGAAATTCAATTAGTGTTAGGTGCATTTTGTTTTGCCCTTTCCAGTCCTAACTATTTGGCAGCAATACAGTTTTGTCATCTGCTTTTGGTGCTTTATGTCCCAGTCATTTTTGCCTTCCTCACAGTAGTTCATGACAAGAATATACTCCCAATCACTCAACCAAGGTAAATTTATAGTCACCATTTAACACAAGAGTAATGAATTTGATGCAGTACATCCATCCATCCATCCATCCATCCATCCATCCATCCATCCATCCTCTTCCGCTTATCCGAGGTTGGGTCGCGGGAGCAGCAGGTTGAGCAGAGATGCCCAGACTTCCCTCTCTCTGATGCAATACAATACAATACAATTTATTTTTTGTATAGCACAAAATCACACAAGAAGTGCCGCAATGAGCTTTTACAAACCCTGCCTCTTGACAGACCCCCAGCTTTGACTCTCGAAGAAGACAAGAAAAAACTCCCAAAAAAAACCCTTGTATTGAAAAAAATGGAAGAAACCTTGGGGAAAGGCAGTTCAAAAAGAGACCCCTTTCCAGGTAGGTTGGGCGTGCAGTGGGTGTCAAAAAGAAGGGGGTCAATACAATACAATATGCAGAAGAGAACAAATCCTCAATATACTATAAAAATAAAAATATTACAAGTATGGAGCAGAATTTAACAGTAGATGATATCACATAATATGATTTGGATTTGTTTAGAGTCCTGGAGACCTCAGCCATCAAGCTGCCTCCCCCATTTGGCCATTCCACGGCTGAAACAGCGCTGGGCCAGCCAATCCGATGAAAGGACCCCTCTACCCCATGATTCCTGCGATCCTCCATCAGGGATGACTTTACCTTAGGCAGGCAAAACAACTTGGCAGGTGGGCCGTGGCACCAAGTGGCGATGAGGCGATTATCAGTTTGAAATGCTCTGTGAATACAACTATTAGTTTGAAATGCTGCACAGGTCTGTGTGTGACATATTGTGTTCTGTTAGCCTTCTACAACATGCTGTGCATATGATGCTAACCTTGGCAGTCTTTAATATAAGGTAATGTAATAAAGAAGGAGGATCTGTTTTTTATCTCCTGTTGTTGGCTTTATTATTGCACTGTAATAATATCACTTTCTTTTTAAATGTTTTGGTATCTAGGACATAACAAAGGGGTGGGATGTTCATGCAGAAACAAAGAAAAACCTCTCACAGATATGGGTAGAATCTGCAAACTCCACACAGACAAAGCAAGGATTCATCATGGTGTGTCCAAAAAGGAAGTCTTAGATATAAGTACATTAAAAAGCACTAGCCAGGAGAATAAAATATTTAAATACCAGTAACGTGCAGTGAATACACTTGACTGGAGCATTCCTAGTTTTCATCCTCTTTCTCTGTACATTTAGCATTCATTTGCTCAGAAGTTGATGTGCTTGCTGCTTCCTGAGCAGCTCTTCTCTTCTCCACCCTAACAGCTCATTTCTTCCTTTCTTCCCCTGGCATCTTTTCGTGTTAAAACTGATTAAGTCAGTGTTTGTGTTGCAAGTACTTAGTACGTTTTTCTTAATTTTTCACTTCAGCTGGCACTTAAGTCTTCAATCTGCCTCAAGAATAATTTAAGATATGAAGAGGTAGGGGAAGTGACGGCGAAGGTGGTAGGGAATGAGAACGGTGCCCGTATGCATGCACCGCACGGCCGAGCGTTGATTCTACAAACAATAAAATAAAAATAAAAAGAGGAAAATAATCATCACCCTGAAAGCAGACAGTAGACGTCACATAGTATATGTGTACCAAATTTCAGGTCAATAGCTCAAACGGTTTGCGAGCTACACGTGATATAAAATCCTGGACAGACAAACGGACAGCCACGGTAGCGTATTATATTAGAAGATATAATACCCAAATTATTCTCTACTATAAAGAAATACGGAGTACATGGCATAACTGGGAAACTGTGTTGAACTGTGTGCTCCCAGGCTGAGCATCTAAGAGCGTAGGGCACTAGTCATGGAGGTCAACAGGAGAACATGAAGAATTCCAAAGGAATGACAACCTCTCACAGTTGGCAATGAAAAAATGGACATAACACAGAATAATTTTAGGAAAAAGTGGAATATAAAAGTCACTGATGTAAAAACGTTCATCACATCCAGAATGTAGTTTACCAGAATGTACAACCCTAAGAACAGATGGAAGTTGTTTCTAAGACCAGAAGTAACTTTTGTATCTCAGTGTTGTGAGCTGCTGTGTGTCTCTCAGAAATCTGGACATCATTCTCAACAGTGATAATCTTATTTTAAAGCATCATTACTGTTGCATCTTACTTTGTCGTTGTGTCTATAGGAGGGACACAAAAATCCCCAGAATTGTTAAAAAAAGTTTCTTATACAGCTTACAGCAATTCCATTTTAGTAACCTTCAGTACTCCATTGTCTCAGCACTCCTTCCATTCTTGGAAACATTTTTTGTACTCGTCTTTTGTTAACTAGAGTCTTCAGTGATTATTTCCTGGATTTCTAACATAGTAGCAAACTTCCCTTTAGTGTCAATTTTAATTTTGGGAACAAAAATAAAAGCCCCAAAGAGTGAGATTTGGCAAATTTGTTGAGTGTAAAGGAACAACCACATTGTTTTTGGTCAAAAGCTCTTTGACTGACAATGGGGTGAGTGCACGTGCGCTGTCATGGTGCAGCAGTGTAGGCAGGTGCAGTTTTACGTCAGTCACTGCTCCAGACATTTTTTTTCCTGATGCTTTCCTGCAGATGCCTCAGCAGTTCAGTGCAGTTCTGTTCGTGAGAAAACTCTTTATTAACAAGCTCATGAAAGTCTCGATCAGCTCAGCACAATGCCACTCGGTGGACTGAACAACAAGACTTTTTGATATCTAGAGGGACAGTTGATGACTACACCCTACTCGCATGCTATTATTGGATTCCGGGATTTTTCGAGAACCCCCTTGTACTTATGGCTTGGAAGATTTGTAAATGAAAGACAGTAAAATGGATGGAAAAATAAGTACAGAAACTGGGAGGAAATCCAGTTGCTAGTTGTAAAAGATGCTGAACCTGGAATAGGGTTCATCTTTCAAAAGGTTAAAATCCCCCTTTAAAAGACAACCAACAAAATTCTTGGGTAATTTAAAAATAACTAGGTAAATGTACTGAGATAGCTCAATAAAAATAATACAGAATAAATGTCAGAAGGTGAAAACTGTTGCTCCAATGGCCTTGACCAAGCAAAGTAAGCCTGCTCACTTGTGCAAAGAAGAATTGACACAAGCTGGAGTGTCCCAAATGAGGCCTATCCTTAAAGCCTGATGCCAAAGGTACTTGTACCATATATTGAACTGAGGCAGATTAATAATTAATAGAATTGATTTTTCTGTTTTGTATTTATAAGTATCTTTGAAAGGTTCAGCATTGAGGCACAATGGTTAGAGCTGCGGCTTCACAGACACTGTGTCCTGAGTGCAATCACGGGTTGCTGTCTGTGTGGAGTTTGCATTTTTCCCATCTGCCTGCATTGGATTTTCTGTGCGTAATATTTTTTATTTTCCCAAAGATGTGTGTATTACGTTAATTGACCATTCTAAATTGGGCCTGTGTGTGTATTTGGCCCCTTTGATGGACTGCCTTGTGTCTCTTCCTTTCTTCCAGCACTGCTTGGATAGGCTCCAGTCTCCTGCAATCCTTAATTGGGTTAAATACATTCATGAATATGTTGTTACAAACTGCAAAGGACTTCTCATAAGTGGAAACAATATATCCATTAAAATGTGAAAATGTCCAGGATTCGGGGTGAAAACCTTGTAAAAGTTCTGTAAATGGGTAATCCTCAAATTCAAAATATGGCTTCAGAGTCTGAGACGTCTGTTGCAGCCCACCGTAGAACCCCGGCCATATGTGCTCATGCACTCCTTTGCCCTGGGGGGCTCCACATTTCCCACTTAACTCTGTGGGGACTACCTAATTTTTCTTGCATAGGCTTCCATGACAACCTCTATATGCTCAAAAAACCTTAGCGCTGATGATGGTTGAATAATGAGGAAGGTTTCAATAGAAACACTGAGTGATGGGATTACAGTTTAATGAGCTTTTCAAACACAAGTACACTTAAATTATGAGCGAGAAGCCTACACAAGGTGACATCACCGTATTTCTGGTTTGCTTTCCTGCCGTATAATAAATGTTTCTAGTGTTTCATTGCATTTCCCATTTCCTCACTCCTCCACCTTCCCTTCTTACTGCTACAAGAAAAGGCAACAAAACTCTATTTTACTTAACAATTTCCTCCTAATTTACAGTCCGCCTAATTCATTTGGCATAACTAAGATTAAAATAAAACAAAACCAAACAAAGAAAGAATCACTTTCTTCTGTCTCCTTATCTCGACAACTTGCTTCCTTAAATTAGTAAATCCAATTGACTCAGCCGGGTGGCAATAGCAAAGCAAAGCAGGCTTTTTCTCTGATAAACATCCCTCGGCACGCACAGCGAGCACATCCAGGTCCAAGGGCTTGAAGGATATTGCACTTAGTGTGTACTCCTCAAAGTGTACACACAACTAATTGGAGCACGAGCCAAAAAAAACATTCTAATCAGTTGGTTTCCTCTCATTAAAACTTAATTAGTTTGACAGAAGTTTCCTGCATTAGAAAGTATCAGCCTCTTAACACTCATTAGGAAAAAGAAAAATATCACACCGAGGCCTTTTTGGGCATGATGGGGAGGCAGGGGGTGGGGGCAGAAGAATAGGAATAATACGTACGTTTTCCTGTGCTGAGCTGTGCCTCTGATCACGTGGTCCTTTGGAGCTGAAAGAAATCAAAGAAGATGTTTGCATTAGACTTAATTGGCCGTAGCACAAATGTTAATGTGGAGTTAATAAGGAGAAGCAGAAGTAGAAGGCCTCAATCAAACTCTGTTTCTTCATTACCAGAATCAGAATCGGCCCGCAGCCGGACCACAGACATCACAGACGGCCGCAGTGGTCAGTGCCAGCAACTCCTATTTGCTTTACTCTTTTTTTCACTTTTGACATATTTATAGAAGAGAGAATATTGTAATGAAGTTGAATTTTTGAATTTCGGATGGATATACATATTTTAGGAATCCCGGAACATGATGTGCCCATTTTTGGTGAGACGCGACTGGATCACTCAAACATGATCAAACTTTTCATAAAAGGCTAAAACGGTATTGATTCTGGACAAAATTAACAGGAACGTCTGTTTCATTGAAAATATTTTAAGTTGACCATAAGTTTTATAAAATTAGAAGCATGTTTAATGTTTCCTAATATTACAATCATAAACGGCTAAAACGGTATTGATTCTGGACAAAATTAACAGGAACTTTTGTTTCATTGAAAATATCTTAAGTTGACCATACTTTTTATAAAATTAGAAGCATGGTTGATGTTGGGCGGCACGGTGGTGCAGTGGGTAGCGCTGCTGCCTCGCAGTTGGTAGATCTGGGGACCTGGGTTCGCTTTCTGGGTCCTCCCTGCGTGGAGTTTGCATGTTCTCCCCATGTCTGCGTGGGTTTCCTCCAGGTGCTCCGGTTTCCTCCCACAGTCCAAAGACATGCAGGTTAGGTGGATTGGCGATTCTAAATTGGCCTTGGTGTGTGTCCTGTGGTGGGTTGGCACCCTGCCCGGGATTGGTTCCTGCCTTGTTGGCTGGGATTGGCTCCAGCAGACCCCTGTGTTCGGATTCAGCGGGTTGGAAGATGGATGGATGTTTGATGTTTCTTAACATCAGGGGTCTGCTCTCATCTAAAGTTCATTTTGGAAAATGTGGAAGTGGTTAAAAATACAAATAATCATAACATTTAAACATTCTAACATTTGGTAAGCCAGGGAAGAAATCATCATATCACTACCCTGAAGACCCGACATGTCCATACACTATGATATTCATCTTCAGTAACCTGGGTTTAATGGATGTTGATACCTTATTAACTTCTATCAAGTGAGCAATGATGTTGGATTGCTATTAATAACTCTGGACCATGAAGCATGACTTCCCAGGCCACATTTTTTATACCATTATTTCACCATCAAGAAATAACAGCAACTTGGAACAAGTATCTTACTTGTAGTCAGGAGATGAATGACTCAGTGCACTTTCTTTCCTTAGAAATCATTCATTTGCTTTTCCATTGATAATATGCTTCAGGAATTATTGCTTTCTTGTGCACTTGGTATTGTTTCTTGTGACGGTATGCTTTAAAAGGCACTACATCAAAATAAAAAGACTGAGTGGCTGGATGAGCTGCGCTGCACTAAGTTTTAGCCAGAGACTGAGGTAGGAATAAGATATTTTATATCAGGTTTGATGTGACTTAGTGTTTCTAATTTGCCTTGGCTTGCATGGAGAGCACCATCAAGAATTTACTTCTAGCTTTGCGGGATCATTTTGTTCCTCTCATCCATTTTCATTTTGTGGCTCCAAACAGACACAGTATAAAAATAACAAAAAAAGTGATGGTCAAACTGGGAAGCAGATAAGAATATCACATAGTTCTCAGCAAATTGTTCAACCTGTGATGGATTGGCGTCCCATTCAGAGGTTTTTCCTGCCTTGTGCCCTATGATTGCTGGGAGAGCTGCCCCATGATCCTGCCCTAGATCATTGGGATGTCTGAATCCTGTCTTTTCCAATGGGAGCTTGTTCTAGCAGCAGCAGCAGACACTTTACAGGAGCCAATGTTGGTTGGTTCTTCTGCCTATCTTCCCTCAAACACACATCCATACGCTCACTCAAAACATCTACAATTTAGCAATATGGAAAATTCACAATGACATGAACGAAATGTGCAAACTCCAAATAGAAGGCCTAGTCTTTCAAAATTTCACACAATGTTTAATTTTATATGGACTTTCACAGTACTCATTGTAATATGGTGCTCAAAAACTGCAGAACATAATATATATAGCAAGGAGAAACAAAACAGAAATCTGCCTATAACAAAACACATAAAAGCGCCATCAGAAATAAATACACATTGGTCAAGAAGACAGCCAATAATATGTAAATATTTTATATTAACAAACACTTGGACCACTGGTTCTTAAACAAATGTTGTTCATCCTTCTTACTATCATGGAGTTCTTGTGAAAAGTGATCTTTAAGTTCATGCCCTCCTTCTGGAGACTGTTCAGCATGGCAGTGGGACACAATTGTTAGCAAGCTGCTTAAATGCTCTATATTCAGGCTGACTTCTTGCTTTGGTATATGTTACAATGAAATGCCTCCTGCTTTCAGCTTGATGCTGAGCTGACATCTTGGATCTAGTTGTTTCTCATGGTATAATGGCGTACATGACTTTGTTTTGTGACCAGAGTGTAGGATACGGTTGATGCCTGTCTGATTGAACTGCACAATGTGCTTCACTCTCAGCAAATGTTGCTGCTCTTCTTTTCCTGTCAGCCATGGCAAGTTCCCACACCATCGTTTGCAATGAAAAGGATGCAAGGCCTGATTGCTTTGCTGAGCTATTTGCTACTGGAGTACGTATCGCATCAGAAGCTCTTGATTAAGACTAGGATCAAGGTTCAATTGGATCACAAATTCTTGTGTGACAGACAGCTGTAAGCATTTTATAGATATAGATAGCACACATAATAAAAGTGTTTAACAATAGTGCTGAAACGACAAATCAAAAATACAAATCCTATGTGGTTAAAAGCTTGTAGGGTCCATTTTAAAGCTCTTAACAACAGATAGGGCTGGGTATTGTGAGAAAGTGGGTTCTGTTACTTGTATTTATGTTATTTGGTATAAATTGCTGTGTATGAAAATATTCAGCAAATTACTGATAATAAACAAAGAACAATCCAATGCAATGCAAGGAGAAACAGATTTGTTATACATCCATATTCTGAACCTGCTTATTCTGAACCCACTTGCTTCAGTAAATGGTTACAAACAGATTAATCAGACTATTTTACTGCAAAAAGGATCTCTGTGCCATAAAAAGTAACCTTCCACAAGTTATTTAAAAAATAAGCAAACTTTATCTTATTTTGCACTTTAACAGTATCAACAAGCATAAAGCTACACACATCTAATTCAGTCAATCAAAATCTCTCTGCATCCATCCTTTTTCTGAACCTGTGGATTGTGGGCAGATGGAAGGACAAGAAGGGGGCATCTAGAATAGGGGCAAGCCGACTGCACACATTTGCTGTCATTGGATCAATATTTTCGCCAACTAACATAATATGTGTGTCTTGGGGATATGAACAAAATAACAAATAACCTGAAGAAAAAACACGTGGACACAGATAGAATGTGCAAACTCCATGCATTAGGCACAGCAGCCAAGAGAAAATTGGGGTTCAAGTGCAGTAAGGTGAAAACACTACCAGCCTGCCATTGTGCCCTCATTCATATAAACTAGTGTGGCCACCAAGGGGCATATCAGAGTTCCCAGACCCCAGGCACAACTACCAACACACAGTTCCAGGTTCAAATAAAGTTTCTTTGTTTACAACAGTACCTCAACAGGCTTCTATTGATCAGCACAGCACACTGAGATCCAATCCTTCCACTCTTTCCCAGCAAGCCTTGCCCAACTCCTCCTGACTTCAACTCCGAGATTGAGGTGAGATGGCTTCTATTATGCTGAACCCGGGAACTCACAGCATTATATGAAAGCAAACACTTCTAGATCAGGTGGAAGTCCCCCCCAAAGCAGGGGCAAGCCCTCCTATGCAGCCACCCCTGGAGGCATTAAAGTACCCCAACGTTGGTGTCCATCAGGACTCCAGCTTCCAATAACCCCCACAGGTATACAAATGGGAGAGATGCTGCCATCCAGTGTATTGGAGAAGTATGAGGGAGGACCCAGAATTCCTGAAATCAGTCAATAGTATGGAATTAGAGTGTAGTTATCAACTATATTACTAGGTATCTCATGTCTAATGTCTTGTGGCACTGTGCTGAGTTGATCGAGATGCGGATTTCGGACATTTACTATACAATCATGTGCACGACTTTGGCGATTTGTTAAGAAAAGCAAGTCGTATTAAACATCAAGACAGTGATGATCTTGTTTTTCAACATTAACAGACTTGTTAATAAAGGGTTTCCCCTTATAAATACTTTGAATCAGCAATATTGCACTGAACTGCTTAGGTGTCTGCGGGAAAGCATCAAGAGCTTTTCCACCGACGCAGTGGCGCACGCAAACCTGCATTCTGCACCACGACAGCACACCAGCACAAACTGCGTTGTCGGTCAAAGAGTTTTGGACTAAAAATAATATGATTGTTGCTTCACGCCTCCCGTATTTGCCTGACCTCGCTCCCTATGACTTTTTTTCTTCCCAAAATTAAAACTGAGACTGTAGGGAAAGACGATTTTCTACCATGCTAGAAGTTCAGGAAATGTTAACAGGAATGGAAGAAGTGTATTGCATCACAAGGAGAGCAGTTTGAAATTGAGTAAAAGGCAATTGTTGTAAGTTTTATATTAAAGTCTTTTTTTTAACTATTCCAGGAATTTTTGTGTCCCCTTTGTACATGATGGTTTCCTTCTGTCCTTGTGCTATCATGGACTCCTGGCCAAGAAAAGTATCAACAACCAACCCAGCTTGGATGCTCACCCATCCACGTCTTTCCATAAAGGCTTCCCAGACAGCTACAGGGCCATCCATTCTGGCTTGGAGTGCCCACCAACCTGCGTTGTTTGTGACACCGACTGTTGTGTCCTCCAGACCATGGGGAGACCCTGTTGCCGATATAAAATGCCAAGTGGGGTGAGAGAATTTAAAAATAAACTGAGGGATAATTCTGGTCGTGGTGGGTAGCGCTGCTGCCTCGCAGGTAGGAGACCTGGGTTCGCTTCCAGTTTGCATGTTCCAGTTTGCATGTTCTCCCAGTGTCTGCGTGGGTTTCCTCCGGGTGCTCCAGTTTCCTCTCACAGTCCAAAGACATGCAGGTTAGGTGCATTGGCGATTCTAAATTGTCCCTAGTGTGTGCTTGGTGTGTGTGTGTGTGTGTGTGTGTGCGTGTGTGTGTGTGTGTGTGTGTGTGGTGTATGTGTGTGTGTGTGCCCTGAGGTGGGCTGGCACCCTGCCCAGGGTTTGTTTCCTGCCTTGCGCCCTGTGTTGGCTGGGATTGGCTCCAGCAGACCCCCGTGACCCTGTAGTTAGGATATAGTGGGTTGGATAATGGATGGATGGATGGATAATTCTGGCATCATTTCTTAAAGTGCGTATCCATTTCAGGGTAGTAATAATAGGTGCAAGATAAAAAAAACAGCCATCACCAGCCACAATCTTTCACCCTGGGCCAGTTTACCAAATTGCTGGCTAACCTCTTTGGGATGTGGGAGGAAAACCCCACAGAAAAATAGGGAGAACATAAAAACTCCAGATAGACGTGTCACTCAGTCAGGATTTGAACCCAGGACTGCAGCATGCTTAGGCCTCTATGGCAACCTCTCTGCTGCGTAACACAAATATAGCGAGACAGGAGTTAAAACCACTTAGATGTGCTTTTTAAGCAAGACATCGAAATCAGAATGGTCGGGCCCAAAGAGGCTGCACGTTTCTTGTTTCATCTTTTTATGTATTGTTTTGTCTTCTCCCTCGAGTTTATATCTGTTCTTGTATATTTTGGCCTCCTTGGCATTAATGCAAGTAAAAAGGTTGCCATGCCTCCAAAATACAGATGGACTTCTGCTTTTCTCTAAAAATAAAAATGAATAAAAACAAACAAAAATGCTGTCTGGAATCTGACATGAAGGCTTCTTTCATCACAGGATTTATTTTTGCGGGCTGTACCAGTGTTGGGCGTTTCCCCCTTTGGCAGTTCGCTTCCCTCGAAACCGACACAAAACGCACGCATATGTAATAAGTGGTAGGGGGGGCTGCACTTCCGACAGAGATCTTTGCCACCTGTGCGAGTGCATCGTCTGTCTGTGAGCCTGATGTCCGCCGCCCTCGAAACACAATCCATTAGGCCGGCTGCCGGAGGCTGAGCTGTAAAGAAAAAGCTGTCTTTTTTTTGCACATTTCCACATGTCGGTTTCCATTCAATTTCCTTTTCTTAATGAATCATGAAGTTTGACTTAAATGCTAATAGCAATGTTTGCAAAGGGAAAATGTCCGTTTGTTTTCCTTTAATTAGGAGCAGGATTCCTTCTCCTTGCAAAGCTTTCACTAGAAGGTAGTTAAAGCAAATAGAAACATTAATTAATAGGGGCCTGAAATAAGTCAAGGGGGGGCCTGAGGAGGGGGGGGGGGGGGCAGAGAGGCAGACAGTGCAGGAAACAGAGGCACCCATAAATACAATGATAGGAAACCTGAACTCGAAACAAGGGAATATGTTTAAATTCAGGGGGCTGAGACACTGGGAGCGGCAAAAAAATGAGTAATCAGTTAGCCGCCGATTTCTTCCCTCTATTTACAGAACCGCTTTGGCACACTTTGACATGCGTTGCCTGAGAAGCCCAAGCGGAATGAGAGACGGGGTGGCTGCGGAGTCGGAATGAGGGGTGGGAGTTTTTGGGGGGTGGATTGATGCCTTGTTTCTGGTCGCCCATGACATGATTCTCATCAGCGTGGCTGCCAGGGGGGCTGTCTGAAGTCAATAGTAAAGTGCTCACCTCAGATTACTGACCTTTACGGCTCTGCCCTCTCACAGATGAACACGAGCGGTGCCATCAATCTTGGTGTGGGGCAGAGCAAAAACAGCTGCGCCCAAGTGTCAAAAAGAAGGCATTCTTGCACTGCATGCATAAACAGGTTCAACATATGATGCCATGACCCTCAAGGAGGGTCGTTGTTCCATTCAGCCCTAAATGGTAAGACACTGTATCTCCACATCTATAAAGCACAATTTGCTTTGTTTTTAAAGAGACACCTTCATAATTTGACCCACAAGTACTTTTCATGATTAGTCAGGGGTTTGAAATATAAATTTTGGAGTAACCCTTTTGTGGGGCAGCTCAAGCTCAGAGTAAATGGTCACATCCCCATAGCTAACTCAAATATCATAATAAAATTGGACCACCGATCATATTTAGTCTGAACAATTTAAATTTACAGCGAAATATGGAAATATTACCCAGCCAAAGCTGTCAGCTGTGGTTTTAAAACAGCAAGTGTGTTATGAAATTCTACAGTGTGGTCTACCAAAAGAGAGATGGTGCCATGCAGATTGTGTTGGTGGTGTGATGGTTTGGATACTTGCCCTTCTACCAAGTTCAGGTTTGATTCCTGACCATTTCACTTAACCTTTTGTTTAATTGAGCCCTTTCCCTCACTATTTTTGTCATAGTCTGAAGCCATATTATCTGAGCAGTTATTTGGTGTTCTTTGCACCAGAAAGAAAACACAAGCATGTTGTATATGAAGAAGCTTTCCAGCACTGACAATAGTTATATAGTAAATGCAACAAGTTTAAATTTAATAAGTTTGGTACGATATACATTCTAAGTGCTTTTATCATTCTGGGTACCACATCCAGTCAGGTCACATTAGCTAAAGCCTTTAAAAATGTTCCAAGGTGGATCAAACACAAAAATAAGCAGACAGACGTAACAAGAAGGTGGCATTGATGTTCATACAAGATGCACTTCAGATGGCACCAGTGGTCAGTGTAGAAGATGCCAGGACTCGACTCTCACATCACTTTTTCTCTGACCTGTTCCATGCTTCATACAGTATCGTATTCTTCTGTGTGATGTTTGCAGTGGTGATTGCTATGAAAGATGCTATATTAAACTGAGGCAGCTTTCTGTGGAGGTCCCAGTTTACATTTCATGCAGATCACTGTCAAACATCACCCTTCAGCTGTACCAAGACTTTTTTATTTTTGCCTGGTTTACATCTTCTCATCATTATTAAGATGCTTTTCATATGGGCTTAATTTTTCACCTCTTCATATGTAAGCCCTGCAGAATGGCAGAGTGGTCCCATTAACAGAATATCTGTAGCTACTATTAAAAATGCTATGGGGTCAGTTGGTTGTAAAAAAATAAATAAGCAGTAAGGCACAGTGCACCAAGATGATTTACAGCTGGTCCACGACTGACAACACCCCCTTGCAGATTAGAAGATGGTAGTAAAAGTTAATGAAGTGAAAGCGAGCCTTACAAGCCACACAGTGATGTGCAAAGGGCTGTTATTTTTGAAGATTCATTTTATCTGCTTCACTATTCCATTTTTTTGTTTGCCTATATATCTTATTAGCTAAACATGTCAGGAATCTCATGTATGAATTACTTGACACTCCATTTTCAAAAATCCGTTAAATCCTTTTTCACGGTTGGGTCTTCAACCTTATCCAGACAGCATCGAGCACAAGGCAGGATGGGATGCCAGTCGATCACAGGTCAGGCCCAATCTCACACACGCCTTCAATCACTCGTATTAGGCCACTTAACAGCCTACCAGTTGTAATTGTTTTTGGGCTGATGAGTAAAGCTGGAAAACCCAAAAGAAAAACCCGACACAGACACAGCTCCAGTAGGCTACATTTCAAACCCAGTCTGGTCACCGTCTAAATGAAGTTTGCACAGTCTTCCTCTCGGTGTATTTTTTATCTCCTGAAACCCCAATATTTTTCCCACATCTCAAATGTATGAATCCCAGGTTAACTGACCTGCAAGTGAGCATTTGTGCATCCTGAAAGGATCTTGAGCTTAGTGCTGCAGGGATAGGCTATGGTCAATGTGTTAGCAGTTCTATTCTGGCCAAAAGCTGGACAGGGAAGGGGGAGCTGAGTGGTGACTATATAAGGTAACAGTGAAACAAGGGAATTTCCGCACTATGAAATCCCATTGGTTCAGAAGGAACATCAAAGAACCATGAGTAGCATAACAAAAAGACAAAATGTCTCTCTGCTACTCCGTTCATGTGTAAAGCCAGGCTGGACCACGTTGGAGCAGCGACCAATCAACATACTAAGACAGAGAGCCACCTGGTAGACTAAGCACTAAGATGAACTGCTTAAATAAATTTTTACTTACTTACAGGTGCTGGTCATAAAATTAGAATATCATGACAAAGTTGATTTATTTCAGTAATTCCATTCAAAAAGAGAAACTTGTATATTAGATTCATTCATTACACACAGACTGATGTATTTCAAATGTTTATTTCTTTCAATTTTGATGATTATAACTGACAACTAATGAAACTCCCAAATTCAGTATCTCGGAAAATTAGAATATTGTGAAAAGGTTCAATATTGAAGACACCTGGTGCCACACTCTAATCAGCTAATTAACTCAAAACACCTGCAAAAGCCTTTAAATGGTCTCTCAGTCTACTGTAGTTCTGTAGGCTACACAATCATGGGGAAGACTGCTGACTTGACAGTTGTCCAAAAGACGACCATTGACACCTTGCACAAGGCGGGCAAGACACAAAAGGTCATTGCTAATGAGGCTGGCTGTTCACAGAGCTCTGTGTCCAAGCACATTAATAGAGAGGCGAAGGGAAGGACAAGATGTGGTAGAAAAAAGTGTACAAGCAATAGGGAGAACCACACCCTGGAGAGGATTGGGAAACAAAACCCATTCAAAAATGTGGGGAGATTCACAAAGAGTGGACTGCAGCTGGAGTCAGTGCTTCAAGAACCACCACGCACAGACGTATGCAAGACATGGGTTTCAGCTGTCGCATTCCTTGTGTCAAGCCACTCTTGAACAAGAGACAGCGTCAGAAGCGTCTCGCCTTTGGACTGCTGCTGAGTGGTCCAAAGTTATGTTCTCTGATGAAAGTAAATTTTGCATTTCCTTTGGAAATCAAGGTCCCAGAGTCTGGAGGAAGAGAGGAGAGGCACAGAATCCACGTTGCTTGAGGTCCAGTGTAAAGTTTCCACAGTCAGTGATGGTTTGGGGTGCCATGTCATCTGCTGGTGTTGGTCCATTGTGTTTTCTGAGGCCCAAGGTCAACGCAGCCGTCTACCAGGAAGTTTTAGAGCACTCCATGCTTCTTGCTGCTGACGAACTTTATGGAGATGCAGATTTCATTATCCAACAGGACCTGGCACCTGCACACAGTGCCAAAGCTACCAGTACCTGGTTTAAGGACCATGGTATCCCAGTTCTTGATTGGCAAGCAAACTCGCCTGACCTTAACCCCATAGAAAATCTGTGGGGTATTGTGAAGAGGAAGATGCAATACGCCAGACCCAACAATTCAGAAGAGCTGAAGGCCACTATCAGAGCAACATGGGCTCTCATAACACCTGAGCAGTGCCACAGACTGATCGACTCCATGCCACGCCGCATTGCTGTAGTAATCCAGGCCAAAGGAGCCCCAACTAAATATTGAGTGCTGTACATGCTCGTACCTTTAATGTTCATACCTTTCAGTTTGCCAACATTTCTAAAAATCCTTTTTTTGCATTGGTCTTAATTGATATTCTAATTTTCCGAGATACTGAATTTGGGACTTTCATTAGTTGTCAGTTATAATCCTCAACATTAAAAGAAATAAACATTTGAAATACATCAGTCTGTGTGTAATGAATGAATCTAATACACAAGTTTCACTTTTTGAATGGAATTACTGAAATAAATCAACTTTGTCATAATATTCTAATTTTATGACCAGCACCTGTACTTCTTACTCAGATAGAATTATTTGACCAACATTTCTACTCTGCTTATACTTGGTGTGTAATTGGGAAAACCCTAAGAAAACCTATCAACAAAAAGTAATTTTCTCTCCTGTTTGTTCTTGTATCTAATGTCGGATGTTATGGATGTAAAGAAATGGGAAGGGGGTACCTTAGCAGTCCTGACAGTGACCAGGCTGGATGGCTTTAGATGGGATTTGGGGCATTTTGTAGAGTCTGAAAGTGACAATAGGGTCATCCTAGGAGCCTACCACGACTAAACAGAAGGTCATTTATGAAAAAAGAAAATGTGTTCATAAAGAGTCCATTTGATCTACACAACAAACAGGTCTCTTTATCTGTGTTAAATGATTTCAGAGTAAATAAATACAAGCTGTGATAGCCAAGTGCAGATTTCCTATTTCTAAATGTGATTAATCTTCTATTCCCCTCTGTTTTTAATGCTTACATTTACAACAGGTAATGATTAATTATAAAAGAAAGTAAAACTTCATCCCACCCATCCATAGCCATAAACACCCACTGTGCTCCCCTTTCTATGTGATAGCGTGAAATTTTTTTTACTATTGGTGCAGATCATTGTCAGCCAAAAGTATTTTTTAATTAGCGTTCTGATAACATCTTAACAGTGATGCTAAGGACTGCTTTTCTCTTGGAGAAGGGTCCTCTTCCTGAATTCTCTTCCAGGACAGCGCCTCGTGCTCTGGATGCCAAGCACAGGAATACATATACCAGTGCCCATGTCAACTGTCACTTCCTTTCAGCTTCATCTTTGCTGACTTACAGGCAGACAGCATCTTGGAATAAAAGAGGTTCTCCACCAACGTGCCTCTGCCTTTATTTCCATTTGAAAATTTCATGACAGAAACAGCTGGGCCAGCACACATTTTAAGAACCACTTGTAATATGAATAGTCCAGAAAAGCTGCTGTGGTTATTTCTCTGAGTGAATTTATTTAAATAAATAGGATTGAGAATACGCTGGTTGTGTAATTATCCGCAACACCACAGGCTAGCCTTCAGGCACTTACTAGGAGCCATGTCAATGCACAGTTCACTTGTCTGACCCATGCAGTTAACAGTTTCATGTGACAAGTGTCCAATATAGTCTAATTTGTATTTCTTTTAACCCTTTGAATTCCAGTATTGTGTACTGAAAATTTCAGCAGCTCTGTAGAGAGCAAGAGAGTGACAGAGCTTGCCCTGCAAATGGCACCAGGAGAACTATTTTGTAAACCACTGTGCCCAATGGCATCACCCTATTAGATCTTGATTTGAAGAAATGTGCACAATTTCCTATCATGCGGCATTTTTATCCCTCATTTTTGCTTTAGAGGACTTTCTCTTCTCAAATGCCTTGCTGATTTTCCTTGCACATGTTTCTCTTCTTTTCTGGAGTCTCTTCTTACAGGTTTATCAGGAGTAATGTGCTGATGTAATTATCTGTTTCACGACCAGAAGCCAACACAGTGAAATGTCCTTCTCCCATCTGGAGGCTTGCCTATCTTTTCATTTTTATAAATGCTCCCTTTAGCCTCTGAGGAGCTTGGTGCAGCTGCATACCAACCCACAGACTCCCACATTCTGCTTTTAACAGCATAATGCTAATGACACAGAAGGTACTCTACTCTGGAGCACCACTGAAGACAAAACAGAAAAGCAATAAAACAACAGGAGTAAGACTTACATTGTTTCAAGCTAAGTTCACGAAGTATGACTCTGTCTCTGCGAATCTGAGATTCTACAGACTACTCCAATCAATGAGTCAACAGTAGCCTCGTGCTCTGAACTGGCCATCTCTGCCCAGGAACTCACTCAGGGTGAAGCCCCCACCCCTAAATGATGCCCCCCTCCCCATTTCTCCATCCTCCCTGAGACGGCAGCAGTGGAGAGGGCTCAAACTTGAGCTGCTGAATTGCATAGCAGTCTCCCTCTTGCATAATGTTTTCTAGTGTTCTGGTGTTTTCTACAATTTTAACATTTGTACTTACATTTTTATGTTGTATTAATGTGTTGGTACCTCGTAGTTAGGGGACTTGGGTTCGCTTCCTGGGTCTTCCCTGCGTGGAGTTTGCATGTTCTCCCTGTGTCTGCGTGGGTTTCCTCCCATAGTCCAAAGACATGCAGGTTACGTGCATTGGCGATTCTAAAATGTCCTTAGTGTGTGCTTGGTGTGTGCCCTGCAGTGGGCTGGAGCCCTGCCTGGGGTTTGTTTCCTGCCTTGTGCCCTGTGTTGGCTGGGATTGGCTCCAGCAGACCCCCGTGACCCTGTAGTTAGGATATAGCGGGTTGGATAATGAATGGATGGATTAATGTATTGGTTCTTGTTTCAGTTTATTCCTTGAACTTTTTGACTTCTGTTTTTGGGTTTGCACTTTTTTTTTTTTTTTTTTTAATTTTATTTATTAATTTTATTGTAATCATTCCATACAAATAGATCAATTTATAACAAAAAAAAAATTGAAGACAAATCAAACCCCACCCCTGAGAAGGAGAGCTTAGCCAAAGGAGAATTGCTTAGGGCTTTTTAATAAGGCAACAATAAACAAAAGAAAGGAAGAAATATATATAGGTAAATAAAAAATGGAGAAGGAAAATAAATGCGGCAATAGTTATTTCTCTTATTCTAAAATAATATTGATTAGATCCTGCCATGTTTTGAAAAAATTTTGTACAGATCCTCTAATTGAGAATTTGATTTTTTCCAATTTCAAATAATATAAAACATCGGTTTCCCACTGACTTGTCAGAGGAGAGTTAGGATTCTTCCAATTTAACAAAATAAGTCTGTGTGCCAAAAGTGTAGTGAATGCAATCACCGTTTGCTTGTCCTTCTCCACTTTAAGTCCGTCTGGAAGAACCCCGAACACAGCTGTTAATGGGTTAGGAGGGATTGTGATACTAAGGCTGTCTGAAAGGCACTTAAAAATTTTGGTTCAAAATGATGTTAGTTTGGTGCAGACCCAGAACATGTGACCCAGTGAGGCAGGAGCTTGGTTGCAGCATTCGCAGGTTGGATCTTGCCCTGGAAACATTTTGGACAGTTTTAAGCGAGACAGATGAGCTCGATATATAATTTTTAGTTGAATAATTCTATGCTTTGCGCATATGGTGCTCAAGTGAATTCTCTGCTTTGCTACCTTCCACTCCTTTTCTGATATATTGATTAAGAGATCTTCTTCCCAATGTCCTCTTGGGTCTTTGAAAGGTAGGGACTCTAATAAGATTTTATATAATGCGGAAATGGTGTTTAATTCCTCAAAATTGAGCAGTATTTTTTCCAACATGGTGGAGGGTACGAGGTGAGGAAAATCGGGCAGGTTCTGTTTAACAAAATTTCTAATTTGAAGATAGTGAAAGAAATGTGTAGCTGGGAGGTTGAATTTGGAACATAATTGTTCAAAAGATGCAAATATGTTGTCTATATAAAGATCTCTGAGCATTTTAATCCCAAAACTTTTCCAGGTATTAAAAACTGGATATGTTTGCGAGGGTTGAAAGAGATGGTTCTCTTGCAGAGGTGCTGCGGATAAAAGATTTTCTATCTTAAAATGCTTGGGTTTGCAGTTTTGCATCTGACCATTGTATCATTTGTTTTTATGCTTTTGACCTTTTGACTTTGCATTATAGACTTGTTTAAAATTATTATTATTATTATTTTTTTAATTACTCTTATATCACCTCCTTCTGTGAGATTTTCACCATCTTGCTGCACATACAGGGACAGGAGCACATACACCACTAACTCAAAGGACCACCAGACAACTCCAGCAGACAGGAGAAAACTGCCCACAGCAGAGTGTTTATCTTTTTACAGTAGGGAAGGGAAATAATATCACACACACATTATGGAGGCAATGTACAGCGTTTCCCTGTTGGTGTATGGAAAATAGCGTGCCTGTCATGTAAGGATATACAGTGGACAAGAGGATTTACATAATGTTTCGGTTCATTATAGAACTATCACTGACAGGCAGTATAAATGACCATGGCAGGTTAAAAAAGACACTAACTGCTATAAGAATGTTGTGCATATTGCAATGTAGTAGATGTCATTGTGTGTGAATTGGGTGGGGAAGAGCCAGCACCAGTCTGCAGCAGTCGAGACTGCACAAGATCAACGTGAGTGTAGACATAGCAATTGTGAGTTACAGAGTGGCTGGTATTGGACTGGATGACATGGAAGTAGTCTGACCTACAGTATGGGAGATGTCAGTCCATGGTCCAAGGAATTACCCAAGGAGTCCCTGGCACCACATCTTTTTTGAAGAAAAAAAGTAACATAGGCACTGCAAAGAAGAGTACTACTGTACCTTTTGGTATTCTAGTTACTTCTATGAGATAGCAGAGCCTTTTTGCAAATACCTTGTCAAAACTGTTCAACTGTCACAATTCATATAATTCAGTATGTCACTTTACAAGGACCCAAAATGTGGCCACTACCAAACTTATTCTGCCTGTACAGTTGATAAACACATTTTTTAGAGGTGTTATATATATACTGTATATACAATGATTAGCCACAACGTTAAACCCTCCTAACAAATATTGTACCACCAAAACAGCTCTGATCCGCTGAGGCATGGACTCAACAAGCCCTCTGAAGGGGCCCCTTGGTATATGGCACCAAGACTTTAGTAATAGATCCTTTAAGTCCAGCAAGTGGTGAGGTGAGACCTCCATTGATCTGACTTGTTTTTCCAGCACATCACACATATATAGTTGATTGGATTGAGATTTGGGAAATTGGGATGCCAAGTCAACACCTTGAACTCTTTGTCAAGTTCATCATTCCTGAACACATTTTGCAGCGCAGCAATGCACATTATACTGCTGAAAAAGGCCACTACCATGAGGGAATACCATTGCGATGAAGAGGTGTGCATGGTCTGCAATAATCTTTAGGCAGGTGGTACATGTCAAAGTAACATCCACGGGAATGCCAGGACAATAAAGAGCATCGCACTGCCTCTGCCGGCTGGCCTTCTTCATACAGTGCACCCTGCTGCCCCAGGTAATTGATGCACCCGCATTTAAAAGAAAACGTCATTCAGCAGACAAGGCCATCTTTTTCTGTTGCTCCATGATCCAGTTCTGATGCTCATGTGCCCACTGTAGGGTCATTTGGCAATGGACAGGAGTCAGAATGGGCACTCTTATCAGTCTGCAGCTATGCAGCACCTTATACAGCGATGCATTGTATATTCTGACACCTTTCTCTCACAACTAGCATTACTTTTTTTTACAGTAGTTATTCGGTGGGATCGGACCAGACGGGCTAATCTTCTCTCCCCACGAGCACATAAAAGAGTTGGGCGCTCATGATTCTATCACTGTCTTTCAACGGTTGCCCTTCCTTTTGACAGGTTCTAATCACTGCATACCTGGAATGCATGACCTGCTGCTTGAAATAAATTTGCAAACTTTTCTGAAGACATGTTTTCATTTTGTCATTATGGGTTATTGAATGCAGATTGATAGGCAACTTTATCCATTTGAAATAAGATCTACAACACAATAAAGTGTGCAGAAAGTAAGTGCCACTTGAACAGTCCTGAATTCATTATGGACCTACCACTATGGCCATGTTAATTTCCCAGGCCTGTTTTCAGGCAGATTGCACCACTGCTTCTGGTAATGTTTATCAAAATGATTTACTTTGTTATCTTGAATTGCATTTGTTAGTGCTTTGTAAAAAGCCTCTTGATGGTATTCGCTGTAAAAGGTTCTGTATAAGATATTGATTGACAAACCATAGGTGAAATACACAATACTGTACTGACTGTGGCTACAGTGTTCAGGTGGTAAGGTCTTAGATCATAATCGCTGATTCAGTCCCCACCAATGGACTCGCCGTGTCAGCTAGAGGAAATTCTTTAAAATACCGTGGATTTCAAACTGACTAAATCCAAATGAGGATCCCAGGAAGCCTGTGCCCGTCTTCACTACTGCGTGTAAACATTGATTCAGGACTCTCATCCTCGCTATGTGGGGTTTTATGTTCTGGTATCTGCATTTTCAGTGTTTGATGTTTCTGGCTTGTTCTTCTGTCGACTTTAATGTGTTGCTTGTATTTATCAATTTTCTTTGCATTGTCACAGCAGAGGGATCTAAACCTCAACAATAGAGCAGATTCCCCTCATAGAGGTAAAACACAGCAGGAGGGAAGCCAGAAATGATGCCTGAGGAGACATTTAGTAGCAAATCAAATCTCTGTTACCCCACCTTAGGAATAAAAAGGCACAAAAGTGAGGATGTCTCATACATGATAAGATGAACTCTATCAGCGCATGCTCCAAACCTAGGAACAAATGCAAAGAAACCAAAGGAAAACTCATATATAACACAAATTACATTTTCAGGAGTACATTTTGAGGTTTGCTAATACTAGGGTGTTGTACCGTGTTAGCCATTATGGATGTAGTGAGAAGTCAAGCATAATGACACCTTTTATTGGCTAACTAAAAAGATTATAATATGCAAGCTTTAGAGGCAACTCAGGCTCCTTCTTCAGACAAGATGTAATCTTTGCTAAGAAATGCAATACATGCAAAAAAGTTTAATTCGATTTTATAAAGGACTTTGTGACAGTTCTTACTGGTAAACAGAAAGAGGCTAAAAACCAAAAATACATGTACTCATTGCTTCATTCGATAATATAAAGGGAAGGGGTTGGGAGGTCTGCGTGGTGGCACAGTGGTTAACACTGACGTCTCACACCTTCTGAAGGCTGAGTTTGAATAGCAACCTGATTATTGTGAGAGGTGAGTGTGCTTATTCTTCTCATTTTCACGTGAACTGACCTGTACTGCTATAGCACACAATGACAATGGCTATCACAAACACAGCATATCATTGTTTTTTTCCAGTTGGCAGAGTCTGAGTACACAAAAAAGAAACCAAAACCTTTTGTAGTGGGGCAAAACAAGAATTATAGTTACAAGAGTGCTTTAAAAAAAACAATTAATATAAGCTCCCATTCTTGTGTAGCATGGCACCTAGTATGGCACCAAAATGATGCTCTAGCAGCTATTCTCCACCTAGGCATCCATAGCAACATTGTGTGATATGATAAATAGCTTGTAAGAGGTAAAAGAAAAAAAAAAAAAAAAAAACAGACAATGAATAAATACCTAAAATAACCTACAACCCTAAAAGCACGTTGGTTAGATTAACTGTAAAGTTGCCCTGTGTGGGTGAGCATGTAAGCGATCCTTGCAATTTACTGCCATTCTTCTTCCGACAGGCATTTTCCTTGTACTTAGTGTTGCTGAGATAGGCTTGAACTTCCCAGGACTCCAAAACTGAATTCAGAGACAGCAATAAATGAATGGGTTGACCTTCCCTAACTAGGAAAATAGTATATAAAACGCAAAACAACTTATTTAGTAAGAAATTTTATAAAGCACTCTAAAAGGCAAGGCACCATATACGATTCAAACCTGCTAATTCATTGGTAGGCAGACCATAGGATCAAAGTGATATCTAAACACAAGGCACCAAACCAAGCATCACATTGTCTGTTTGGCATTTGGATCCTCTGGTCTTTCAGAGAGGCTCACAATTATTTTTTCTGCCAAGGAATTAATATTACCATTCTTGTGTGCGTGTGTGTGTGTGTGTGTGTGTGTTTTTAACAGCTGCTCTTTGACAAGCAGGCAGCGCTTCCTAATCATAAAACTGAACTTCAGAGGTCAGAGTGATTGTGCGCATGTGTTCATTAGCAGTAATACTACCTACCCAGACATCAGTAAGTCCATAAAGTAAAGCCGCTGGACGCCAAATTACCCCGGTATAAAATCAATTAACACCTCTAGGGACATCATTATTGTCACACTAAGGCACCTGATATCCTCCAGGACAGATAAGTGATTTGTGAGATTCTAATGGTTACTCTAAAACAAACAGTACAGACCTCTGGGCTTTTTCTGGAGCCACAGCCACATACGCTGCACAGGGCACGCTGTACACATGGCATAGCATGCCCAGGAATGCCACTGAAAGCGTCCTTACATTCCTTGTGTTTGAGAATAAGTCGTCACAGCTTGCTATGAGGCCGTGAGTGGCACACAGTTAAAGTGACAACGCTTCTATCTGCGCTCTTTGTTCCCAGGTCATTGGCCCTCAAGACTGTCAGACTCTGCTGTGGTGGTTTTTTAAAGATCCATCAACTCAATAAGATAAAAATGCAGCACGCAGTTGCTAAAAATCATAACTATGGAAATACCACTAATTATCCCATGCTGCTTATTTATTAGGAAGTTTCTGCATTTGAGTTTTTTCAGCTAGAAGCAATGACAGTTTAATATTTTAAGTACATATCTCTACAATTTCCTAATGCCAAAAATGCTTAAAATGATAACAGTATTCACTTTAATAAAAACAAATTACTCACATAGAACAAATTAAAAGCAGGCATTGAGGTTAGCTGAAGAACTTCAATCACCCTGAAACTGGAAGATTAATAGAGTTTCAAATTAATTGGGTTCAGCTACAGTGCGTCACACTACTGACGAGTTGCTTTGAAGATAGACTGACGGTTTATTTAGGCTACGCTCCTATCCCATAAAAGCTTTACTGTCTGGATGAGTGTTTCGGGGTTACAGGGAACATACGGGGAGCAATCAGGAAGTGGATTTGTAACTCACAGAGGTACAGTAAGGAGGTGACATGGTAATGACAAGACGTGTTCTTAGTTTTTATAGTGCTAGGGTGTTGTTGTACCGTGTTAGCCATTATGGATGTTGTGAGAAGTCAAGCAAAGTGACACCTTTTACCTTTTACATTGTGCCTGAAGAAGGGGCCTCGAAAGCTGGCATATTGTAAAATTTTAAGTTAGACAATAAAATGTGTCACTTTGCTTAGTTTTAATAGAAAATCAATAATTGCTATTTACTTAATTGAGTGCCTTTTGGAGTACAGTCATCAGACAGATGTTTTACTCAATAAACTTTCAAAGTGAGCCTCATCCATCTATCCGTCCTAACACCGCCAATCATTTTTTAATGCCATGGGGTGCTGGAGCCTATGCCAGGAGCATTGGGCACAATCAACACTAGGTGATGAGCTCATTCTTCACAGGGTACAGTATATTAAACGTCACAGAGTCAATCATTCAGGCCAAACATGTATGTCTTTCAGATGATGGAGGGGAATAGTAATGCTTAGAAAAAAAAATACAAAGCAATTATTCATTCTTTGTTTTATTTTATATGGAGTCTTTCATTTTACAAGTTTACAGGATTTGGACTAACATATTTCTATCCTGGTGGCGCTAGCTGCAAGGCAGGGATTAATCCCGAACAGGAAACACACACACACACACACTCACCCACACACACACACACACACACACATATCTACACATAGGCCCGCAAGGCCAATCTGGACTGCTTTGAGTGATGCCCTAAACTGGCATGATGCCCTGTCCAGGATGTGTTCCCACCTTACATGTACACTTCCTCCTGTATCCCTAAAGTGTAAGGTAGGTTAAAAAAATGAACAGACAGATGTTGTAGAAAAGTCACAGCCTTTTATTTTTCATTTTCCAAAGTGTCTGGCTACATGTGAATGATTGCTATATTTTACTGAATCTCTGATCCATTGAGGCAACACATGTACACTTGGCAAGAATTTCACACTCCTGCTTCAAACTCCAGTTTCATTTAATCTCTATTTTCATTTAGGGTTGTGTGGTGGATGGCCGGGGCCCATGCCAGGCCGGGACGTCCCTTCGACACTTGGTCCGGGGGAACAGCCATGGGCTACACACTACTTCCCCCGGAACGCTTGGTGGCAGCCCCCCTTGGGTTGCATCGAGACCACAGGCATGGGACTTTGGAGCTCAGCCTTGTTGCGCTCTGTGGCCACTGCCAGGGGGAGCTGTGCGGCTTCCTGAGCCAGATGCAGGTTATCAAGTACCTGCAGCACTTCTGGGTGGACTATAAAAGGAACCAGCAGCCACCACTCCGGAAGCCAGAGTCGTGAGGAGGAGGATGAAGCTGCCTGGGAGGAGTGGAGGAAGAGAGTAGTGTGCCTTTTGTTTTGGTTTGTGCTTTTGGGACTGTGCTGTGGTTGAGGGGCACGGGGAAGACGTGTCTCCCAGCTGAAGAAAAATAAATATTTGCTTTATTTTTATGCATGCCTCCCTGTCTCTTTGTGCCTGGTCAGGCGCCTATATAGCGCCTTTCACAGTTAGTTGTCTTTTGTGTGGAGCTCACATGATTTCTCCGTACTCACTTGGAGGTCAACTTGACTGGTGTCTCCATATTATTCTGTTATCTATGTGGCATAATCACTGATAAGATGAGCTCCTATCTGGATTAATTTATGAATGGATCTGGAGCACATTCTGTGTGGAGCCTGCATTATTGACTTCCACAATCCAAAGACCTGCTATCAGGGTATACAAAATCCAGATATGTAAAAGTGTGTGCAGAAATATTTGTGGGGTTATATATATATATATATATATATATATATATATATATATATATATATATATATATATATATATTTTTTTTTTTTTTTTTGCAAATGTTTGGGCCATTTTTTAAAGAAAATGTCTCCAAAAGCAATACACCAAGAAATATCCACATTTTGCACCAACAGTCTAACAAAGTGCAGTACATTTGCATTCAAGGAACCAGAACTTTTTTCTAGTAACTTTAATCTTTTCTCTTCTCTAAAATTAGAACCAAAAAGTTTGGGAGACCCCCAATCCTGTGTGTGTATGTGTCCAGAGTTATAAACTGTTTCAAACAATGTCCCCTTTTTAATAGCGATGAGTGGTTTGTGCTTGTGTGTAGATCTGTCAGTCACCCCAGGAAAGCACAGTCTTAATTTTCGGTGGAAGTTTTGGGCTCGTATAACTAAGTCTTATGCTTTATCTCTTCTCTCACCTCCTTAATCCTGTTAACCTTTACAGCTGAATAGCACTGGACTTGCATTTCCCTTATGTCTGGTTTGGGTGGGTGTGGCCGTTATCCACTGTAAGAAAAACATAAATAATTGGCGTGACTTGATGTTTACTGTTTTTTGACCCACATTGGGGGGTATATTTAATTAAAGCTTTTCTGTCTGTCATGATCTAATGTCATTGAACAAGGGTGCGTTCTTTGTTAGCGGCGCTCTTAGCCTTAGACTCCTCTGTGTATTAGAAACCATGGAAACAGAAGGGAAGCTCAAGCCAAAGTGATAATGAGAGAACCTCACTGTGTTTTCGAAGAACACAGAGGCTCCTGTGGGTGGCATCTGGTGCCGTACCTGCAACCTTACATGTGTACAGAGAAGTCAGCCCAACGATGCCTTCACACACGTGCTCCGTCACTGAAAAAGATCCCCATCGGTAGGCTTATAGGACCAAGATGAATGAAGACCCTGATTTAACAGGCTAGGGTGCCACTGGAGCCAACATAAGGGTGATTGAGAGAACAACCAACCTTCTGTAGTCCATGCAGTACACTCACTTCTACCACAAATTGCGAAAAGTCAAAGACTAAGCATCTGGATGATTCCAATACATGCTGAGAAGTTGTACTTATTTTAGTACCGTTCATCAAATGTAAAAAAATATTTATAAAGATTTCGATTCACAAGTTATCAACAAGTTATGTAATTTAATATATTTTGTAAAGACAGACACAGATTGGCAATCTATTAAATGGGCAAATGTCTTAATAGATGTCCCAGTTATAATGTCAAGGATTATCTTACCTAGCATAAAAGTAAAAATAAATGAAATAGGTTTTGAATAAAGTATGAAAACACTGGCTCCTGAACACTTTGGAACTGAATTAATCCGTAAATAGAACAATAAAAATAAATAACAGTGACATTTCTTACAAGAGGAAGCTGTACATAATGCTATAAACTAGCAATTATCATAAAGTTAACTCAGTTTTTGAGGATTATCATGCTCAAATATATAATGTATCTCATTATAGAATGCAGATCAATCTATACAAATAATCTTCCCGGTGCACTCAAAAATTATTTTGTTACAAAACGTGAAAAAAATTAACTGTTTAACAACGTAAACTCAGAGATTTCCTGTCTGCCTGCTTGCACTGTTTTCCTTTTTACAAAAAGTATCCGATAGGACCAGTAGAACCACGTTAGATTCAGGTGTCATTTTTGTGCGCTGTCTAAGGTGATGTGGTCTAATCCTCCCAAAGATAGTTAAAGAAGACATGGCCATTCATTACTGTGTTCTTTTTTACAAAATAAAGTGTCTGGGAAATGTTAAAAAATAAAATATAGATTGACTGAAGTGTCTCATCAAACCGAGTTACTTTTCCTGAATTGGTCTTTCCTGTCAAGGTATGGCATAAAAAGAGTTGTGGATTTAAGCAATGGTGCGTTCAGGTGAAAATATGTAATGTGATATCTGAATAATTCACTGTTTATAGAAGCAACCTGAAAATGAAGTCTCTTTAGAGTTTGTCATAGTGGCATCATTGAGCTGGGCAAATATATGAGTATTATCCTGTCTTATCTGCATTATGCTGAGCAGGGTTGTGGGAGCCTACCCAGCATGCACAGGGCACAAGGCAGGAACAATCCCTGGACAGGGCATCAGTCCAGCACAGAGTGAACACACTCACAAACACACACAAAAACACACAGGACAATCTAGCATTGCCAATCCATCTAACTTGCGTGGCATTGGACTGCAGATGGAAACTGGAGCACCATGCAGAAACCCACACTGACACACAAACTGCACAGGTAGTAGCCAGGACATGAATCCCAGCCCCCTTGTTGTGAGGCAGCAGCACTACTGTGCTGATATTATATTATATTATTATATTATATTTTCCATCCATCCATTATCTAACCCGCTGAATCCGAACACAGGGTCACGGGGGTCTGCTGAAGCCAATCCCAGCCAACACAGGGCACAAGGCAGGAACCAATCCCGGGCAGGGTGCCAACCCACCGCAGGACACACACAAACACACCCACACACCAAGCACACACTAGGGCCAATTTAGAATTTCCAATCCACCTAACCTGCATGTCTTTGGACTGTGGGAGGAAACCGGAGCGCCCGGAGGAAACCCACGCAGACACGGGGAGAACATGCAAACTCCACGCAGGGAGGACCCGGGAAGTGAACCCAGGTCCCCAGATCTCCCAACTGCGAGGCAGCAGCGCTACCCACTGCGCCACCGTGCCACCCCTATTATATTATATTATATTATATTATATTATATTATATTATATTATATTATCCATATTACTAACCGAGAATGTTAAACCGGATGGACGCAGGGACATCCGGCCATGGGCCGTGGACGCAAAAAACGTACTGCGCAGGCGCCCCAATGAAATATATACTGTGCAGGCGCCCCAAGAAATGAGGCGCCGCGACCACAGAAAAAAGGAGTCAGAACAGAAAAAAGGAGTCAAACGCCGGCGACGTACACAGCGCCGCACGAAACCCATTGCACACGAAACTAGCACACAAAAAAAAAGAAGCCGCTCGCGCCCCACAAATCCCACACCCACCTCCAAGCACCCCCCACCCCTACAAGCAACGGACGGGACACACACAAAGAGGAGGATTCAACAAGCTCCTAGCACACCAAAAAAAAGAAGCCGTGACCGCCACACAAAGCCCATTAGACACGAAACGGGACAGACTACGGACATGGCACACGAAACGTTCACAAAGACGACGATTCAGACCCACAAACACACTAACATCAATAAGAAATGACACCCAAAGCCCCATTTCTGAAGGAACCGTCCGTATTAAACATACGTCATCTCAACACCTTCACACTATGCAGCATAGGTGGATCTCCTTACACTGAAGCACTATTAACCGTTCAACTGCAGAAAAGGCTCCATATTAACAGTGAGTGCGATCCTCCTTATTACTTATCCATATTTCTCACGCTGAAGAACAAACAAGTCATAAATACACGATCACAGGTACAAAACGATACGGCTCGGATAACGGGACCAAACACACGAACCCGCATGAAAAAACAAAATACACGGCGGTGCATACAACGCGCTTCTGAACCTCCGGAAGAAAAAATGTCTCGGCTCCAAAAACGCAAAGCTCAACTAACACATTATCAGAAACGAGCGCATATGGACAGACACACTGAACGTAGACGCATACAGCGCGCGTCTCAAAGTGCTGCATCGAAACAGGCACGGATTCAAAACGAAACACCTCCCGTCTCAGACATACAGAAACGGCAGCGAAGGGACAAAATAAATAAACGCAGACGTCTACACCGCGCATCTGGAATGCCGAAAAACAAGCAGGCAAGGCTCCAAAAAGAGAAAGCTCAACTGACCGACATACAAAAACGAGCAAGGCTCAATACAAACAATGCACGCAGTAGACTACAATGGGCTTCTCACACAGCACAGGCAAATCGATTACAGCTCCAAAACAACATGTCCCAAATACTACACATACAACAATGCGCCTCTCAAACGGCACAAGCAAAAGATACACGTCACGGACATCAACGACAGACACCTGCTAAACACTTGCGCCAGTTAGCTGACAACGCGTTCAATAATGAGCCCACTATTCAGGAAAATTCATTGGGATTAATGAATGTCATTTGCAATCATTGTCATTCACTTAACTTCCCTGAAGAAACAATTGACAATACAAGTAATGAATTTACACGTTGTTGTCAAAAGGGTCAAATTACACTGCCTCCTTTACATTCATATCCTGAATATCTACAGAACCTTCTAACTAACGATGTACCTGAAAGTGAAAACTTTATGAACTGCATTAGATCCTACAAATCGGTATCCACTATGAACATTAACAGTGGCACTGCACATGACATCCGTCTTGCAAAACTGTTAATTATTGATGAATGTACAATGGCATCTACTCACTTACTCAACACCATTCATAAACTTCTACAAACGTTGATGAATAATAATATTCCCTTTGGAGGAAAGGTACTTTTATTAGGAGGAGATTTTAGACAGTGCTTAGCTATTGTTCCACATGCCATGTGCTCAGCTATTGTTCAGTGCACCTTAAAATACGCAGACAATTGGCATTGCTTTCAAAAGATACAGTTAGTACAAAACATGCGATGTCCAGATCCAGATCATAACAATTCGTTATTACAACTGGGAGATGGTACACTCACCATTACAGATAGACTTCACCCAGATATTAGTACAATTCCTCAAGCCTTTATCTGCAACGACTTAGTTACAGAGATATTTGGAACAGCAATCTCATTAGACCAAATGCCCCTTTTAACACAACGCGCTATATTATTTCCAAACAATATTAATGTAGAAAACATAAATACCCAAGTCATTGCATTACTTCCTGGAGAGACACAACTCTTTCTAAGCTCTGACAAAGTTGACTCTGATCACGACGATGACCATCTTCATTGACCTTACACGTTCTGACCTGAATTACCTTTTACACTTAAACGGCGTGTACAAAGACATTTTCCAATAACCCTTTACACTGTGCCACACACTTTATTGTTTGCTTTCTATTTGCATCATCTACACCTTCACACTATTCTATATCTCATTCATACATCACGCTCTTTGTCATTTCCCTTACACCAGGGGTTGGCGAGCGACGCGAGCAGGGGGTGGAGCCCCCTAGTATTATATTATATTATATTATATTATATTATATTATATTATATTATATTATATTATATTATATTATATTATATTATAGATGATGTTGTCCTGATTGCTTCATCAGGCCGTGATCTTCAGCTCTCTCTGGATCGGTTCGCAGCTGAGTGTGAAGCGGCTGGGATGAGAATCAGCACCTCCAAATCCGAGACCATGGTCCTCAGCCGGAAAAGGGTGGAGTGCCCTCTCAGGGTTGGTAGCGAGATCTTGCCCCGAGTGGAGGAGTTCAAGTATCTCGGGGTCTTGTTCACGAGTGAGGGAAGAATGGAGTGTGAGATCGACAGGCGGATCGGTGCGGCATCCGCAGTAATGCGGGCTCTGCATCGGTCTGTCGTGGTGAAAAAGGAGCTGAGCCGCAAGGCGAAGCTCTCAATTTACCAGTCGATCTATGTTCCTACCCTCACCTATGGTCATGAACTATGGGTAGTGACCGAAAGAACGAGATCGCGAATACAAGCGGATGAAATGAGTTTCCTCCGCAGGGTGTCTGGGCTTTCCCTTAAAGATAGGGTGAGAAGCTCAGTCATCCGGGAGGGGCTCAGAGTAGAGCCGTCGCTCCTCCGCATCGAGAGGAGTCAGATGAGGTGGCTCGGACATCTAATCAGGATGCTTCCTGGACGCCTCCCTGGTGAGGTGTTCCGGGCACGTCTAACCGGGAGGAGGCCCCGGGGAAGACCCAGGACACGTTGGAGGGACTATGTCTCTCGACTGGCCTGGGAACGCCTTGGGATTCTCCCGGAAGAGCTAGAAGAAGTGGCCGGGGAGAGGGAAGTCTGGGCATCTCTGCTCAAGCTGCTGCCCCCGCGACCCGACCTCGGATAAGCGGGAGACAATGGATGGATGGATGGATATTATATTATATTATATTATGGAATGTTCCCTCCGGGTTGGGAACACAGTACTGCCTCAAGTGGAGGAGTTCAAGTATCTCGGGGTCTTGTTCATGAGTGAGAGAAGAATGGAGCTGGAGGTTGACAGACGGATCGGTGCGGCATCCGCAGTAATGCGGGCTCTGCAATGGTCCGTCATGGTGAAGAGAGAGCTGTTGATTTACCAGTCGATCTACATTCCTACCTTCACCTATGGCCACAAGCGTTGAGTAGTGACCGAAAGAGCAAGATCGCGGATACAAGCGGCCGAAATGAGTTTTCTTCGCAGGGTGGCTGGACTTTCCCTTAGAGATGGGGTGAGGAGTTCAGTTATCCGGGAGAGACTTGGAGTAGAGTCGCTGCTCCTCCGCATTGAGAGGAGTCAGTTGAGGTGGTTCGGGCATCTGGTTAGGATGCCCCCTGGACGCCTCCCTGGGGGGGTGTTCCGGTCATGCCCCACTGGGAGAAGGCCATGGGGCAGACCCAGGACATGCTGGAGGGATTACATCTCCTGGCTGGCCTTGGAATGCTTCGGAGTCCTCCCAGAGGAGTTGGAGGAGGTGGCCGGGGAGATGGAGGTCTGGGCTTCCCTGCTTAGGCTGCTGCCCCCGCGACCCGACCTCAGATAAGCAGTGGATAATGGATGGATATATGGATGAATTATATTATATATTTTTTTGTTCTTTATTTCGTCTTATACAATTTCTTGTATTAGGAATTTGTTAGTTTTCGCATACCCCTTGGGGTCAGAGCGCAGGGTCAGCCATTGTACAGCGCCCCTGGAGCAATTGAAGGTTAAGGGCCTTGCTCAAGGGCCCAGCAGAATAGGATCTCTTTTGGCAGTGACGGGGATTCGAACCGGCAACCTTTGGGATACCAGCACAGATCCTTAGTCTCAGAGCCACCACTCCTCCATTATATTATACTAGCTGTTCCCCGCGGCTCTGCTCGCGTAGTAGTGAAACAGGAGAAACTTTAAAAATCAATAAAAATAAAAAAAATCTAAGTGGAGGAAAGGTACACTTCGACACGTGGCAAGAGGTGGAGCGACTCTAACAGAGGCTGGCGTGTGAGTGAAGAGGGCTACCTATTCCTGAGGTCCCACCTCCCCCTCCCCTCAGTCGGCAGCCTGTCTCTCAGATTTGCGCAAATAAATTGTTGCCGCAACCGAACTACAATAATTATTGTGATGAGAGAAGTCGCAAAATCAACCGGAATGTTCAAGCAAATTATAGAAAAAAACCCGTTAAGTAGTTCTCTCATGAAAAGTGAACAGACAGATGTTGGATTTCATATCTATAGAGATTATATTATATTATAGTGAGGATGAAAGAACAGTGGATAATGCATCAGATTCATTTATCCAGTACCCTGTGTTTGAATTTGGCATCTGGTTGTTATTGGATGAAGTTTGCATGTTATCCATATTTCTGTGTGAGTTTCCATCCCAAATTGTCAAACATGAGCAGGATGTGTTATTGTATGGCTCTAAACTGTTTGAGTTTTAGCACATGCGTGAATGGGTCCTGCGATAGAATGGTGCCCTGTCCAGTACTGTTGACTGCTCAATTAAGCAGATTATATTATATCACAATAAAGTACTAGCCATGTAGTGCTTTCTGATTGCACATTATGGTGAATGTTATGACCCACAGAATATTTCTTTACAAAAGCAATGACCAAGGACAGCACATTTTAATGACATGTCCTATCCTGATACAAAAGCATAGAACCAAAGCATGATTTTGATTTTAACAGAAGGCAATTCAAGGAGACAAAAGGTAAAAAGTTTCAAGAAAACACATCTTTTTAGTAGGAGGCTCAAGCGAGAGTGAAAAACTTCCTTTTCTCATTGGTTCCATGCTTGGAAGCATTTTTTTTTTGTTCTTTATTTCACCTTATACAATTTCTTGTATTAGGAATTTGTTAGTTTTCGCATACCCCTTGGGGTCAGAGCACAGGGTCAGCCATTGTACAGCGCCCCTGGAGCAATTTCAGGTTAAAGGTCTTGCTCAAGGACCCAGCAGAGTAGGATCTCTTTTGGCAGTGACGGGGATTCAAACCGGCAACCTTCTGGATACCAGCACAGATCCTTGGCCATCATAAGGACATTTCTGGTCCAGAAAGATGCCGTGGAGGTAGAAATTCCTAGGAAATTAGAAATTAGAACTGTAAGTTCCACTTGCAGTTAACAGTTGAGAGGTAATTTGAACAAAACCCTGCTGTTAGGATTCTGGCACTCTTGTTGTGAACTTTGTATGTTGTTAATTAAAGTAGAGTAGCTGCACCACCAAATGGCTAGGCTAATAGTTTTGAATGATAAGGCCAACCAGGAGCAATACAACATTTATTTTTGTATTTTGTGTACTGTGTTTACACCTCAACAGGGATGTGTCTGACATGCCTGATGGAGGATCGCAGGAATCATGAGAAAGAGGGGTCCTTTCTTCGGATTGGCTGGCCCAACATTGTTTCAGCCGTGGAATGGCCAAATGGGGGAGGCAGCTTGATGGATGAGGTCTCCAGGAGCCTAAAATTATCTAAATCTTATTATGTGATATCATCTACTGTTAAATTCTGCTCCATACTTCTAAAAAATTTTTAATTTTTTTTATTGAGGATTTGTTCTGTTCTGTGTATTGTATTGTATTGTATTGACCCCCTTTCTTTTGACACCCACTGCACGCCCAACCTACCTGGAAAGGGGTCTCTCTTTGAACTGCCCTTCCTAAGATTTCTTCCATTTTTTCCCTACTAGGTTTTTTTTTGGGAGTTTTTCCTTGTCTTCTTAGAGAGTCAAGGCTGGGGGGCTGTCAAGAGGCAGGGCCTGTTAAAGCCCATTGCGGCACTTCCTGTGTGATTTTGGGCTATATAAAAATAAACTGTATTGTATTATTGTAAAAAAGATAGCTGTGCTACCCTTTAAAAAATGGATTGAAATCTAAATATTCAACATAGACGTCATTTTTTTTTTGATAAACGGGTTACCCATTTGGACTTGGATTATGATAAGCACCCAATACTGGTGGCCTTTTCTTCTTTGGATAGTGCTGCCTGTTTTCGCCACTTCCTCTCGACATTGCTAGTCAAGCTGGCCACTGTTATAGTCAAAGTGTTTTGCTGTAAAAATGTAGTGCTGGTTGCTGCCATATTAGCCTGGTTGTGTCAAGGCTTTGTTTTATTGTTATTTTCACTCCTCTACTGCCCACCATCCAAAGATGCCAGTCATTAGCATTACAGCTTTAAACCTCGTTCACATGGCTTAACTGGGTGCAAGAAAGTTGCTACCACACTGCTGTTGCTGGTGTATAACATCAAACAAAGAATAGGCCGATAAGACCAATTTTCCTATTTTTAGAGGCTTATTTAGTATTTTTATTATAATTTTTATTTTTTTCCCTTGTTCTGCATGATTTGCCTATTTTTAAACTTCTCTTCTGCCCCCTAGAAACACACAGATATACAGGCACACACAGACACTTGTCCTGTAGGATGCACTGTGACACGGTCTTGACTTGTCACCTGAGGAGTTTAAATAAGAGGTTCAGCTAATATTGAAGCACTTGCAGCTCTTTCATTAGCAGGCCAGCCTGATAAACAACTACAAGTTAACAGTTCATTCTTCACTATAAACCATCCATCCATCCAGCCATCCATTATCCAACCGGTTATATCCTAACTATATGGTCACGGGGGTCTGCTGGAGCCAATCCCAGCCAACACAACACAAATCCTGAGCAGGGCGCCAGCCCACCGCAGTCACTATAAACCAGTTTCTCTTATTGGAATTCTTTATGATTTGTCTTCTTTTTTTCAAATAGTAATATGCTATTTACTAGTTGTTCAAAAATTATTCAGATTATCAATGCTGAGAAATAGAGTTAGGGTTAGAGCAGAGAGCATTAATCACCACATAGCATGCACAGGGTTATATAATCTTTATTAGATAATAAAGTCATTGTATGTTTTGTATATTCATTCCTTGTTAACACTCACTCAATACCTCACTTAAACAAGCAAACTGTCCACATACAAGCCACTTACAAGTCCAAGGAGGTTATGCTCAAGCGTTATAATGCACTGGTGAGGCCTCATCTGGAGTAATGTGTGCAGTTTTGGTCTCCAGGCTACAAAAAGGACATAGCAGCGCTAGAAAAGGTCCAGAGAAGAGCAACTAGGCTGATTTCAGGGCTACAGGGGTTGAATTATAAGGAAAGATTAAAAGAGCTGAGTCTATACAGTTTAAGCAAAAGAAGATTAAGAGGTGACATGACTGAAGTGTTTAAAATTATGAAGGGAATTAGTACAGTGGATCAAGACTGTTATTTTAAAATGAGTTCATCAAGAACACAGGGACACAGTTGGAAACTTGTTAAGGGTAAATTTTCTTTAAAAAAGAAACACACTGAAGATTAACATGTGTGCTTTGATACTATGTTGTTCAACTAACCTCTATTTGTAAAGCGGCCATAATCTCAATATAGACACCGACAGACAGACAGACAGAGAGATACTACTATAAAGGAGTCAGGGATAGATAGATAGATAGATAGATAGATAGATAGATAGATAGATAGATAGATAGATAGATAGATAGATAGATAGATAGATAGATAGATAGATAGATAGATACTTTATTAATCCCAAGGGGAAATTCACATACTCCAGCAGCAGCATACTGATAAAGAAAATATTAAATTAAAGAGTGATAACAATGCAGGTAAAACAGACAATAACTTTGTATAATGTTAACGTTTACCACCCCCAGGTGGAACTGAAGAGTCGCATAGTGTGGGGGAGGAACGATCTCCTCAGTCTGTCGCTGAAGCTGCTCTTCTGTCTGGAGATGATACTGTTTAGTGGATACAGTGGATTCTCCATGATTGACAGGAGCCTGCTCAGCACCCATCGCTCTGCCACAGATGTCAAACTGTCCAGCTCCATGCCTACAATAGAGCCTGCTTTCCTCACCAGTTTGTCCAGACGTGAGGCGTCCCTCTTCTTTATGCTGCCTCCCCAGCACACCACCGCGAAGAAGAGAGCGCTCGCCACAACCGTCTGATAGAACATCTGCAGCATCTTATTGCAGATGTTGAAGGACGCCAGCCTTCTAAGGAAGTATAGTCGGCTCTGTCCTCTCTTGCACAGAGCATCAGTATTGGCAGTCCAGTCCAATTTAACATCCAGCTGCACTTCCAGGTATTCAGTTGTAGGTGGTTTGAGTTGCACCATTTAACAAAGTCCTTGATTAGGTTCCTATACTCCTCCTCCTGCCCATTCCTGATGCAGCCCACGATAGCAGTGTCATCAGCGAACTTTTGCACGTCACCGGACTCCGAGTTGTATTGGAAGTCCAATGTATAAAGGCTGAACAGGACCGGAGAAAGTACAGTCCCCTGTGGCGCTCCTGTGTTGCTGACCACAATGTCAGACCTGCAGTTCCCAAGACGCACATACTGAGGTCTGTCTTTAAGACAGTCCACAATCCATGCCACCAGGTATGAATCTACTCCCATCTCTGTCAGCTTGTCCCTAAGGAGCAGAGGTTGGATGGTGTTGAAGGTGCTAGAGAAGTCCAGAAACATAATTCTTACACCACCACTGCCTCTGTCCAAGTGGGATAGGGATCAGTGTAGCATATAGATGATGGCATCCTCCGCTCCCACCTCCCTGGTTTTTGATGTTTAGAAGAATTAAGTAGATAGGACTGACGAGCTTTGTTGAACTGAATGGCCTGTTCTCATCTAGATTGTTCTAATTTTATAATACTGTTTTTCATTGGGGCATATACTGTACATTTTCTGATTTCTTCTGTTTTTACACCAGTCTGCTATCTGTAGCTTAAGATATTGCAATTTTGAATTTTTACTTGAAAGTGTGAATTAAAAAATTTCCTCTGCAGTCTTTCATGAACATTCTAAAATTAAAATAAAATAGACAGGCATGCAATCCCAAGTTGAAAGTTTGTTTTTGCCAAAATAAATGTTGTGTCTTAAACATAATGTTCATATCAAAAAAGTCAATTACCCGTCTGAAAGGTTTGGAAGCTAACATGTCTTTGGATGACGCCTCACATGGCTCTCTGGGAGAAGCTGATTCACAGCAAACCACAATCAAGTCATTGCAGAATTCTTCTGGTGACCTTTGGTTCTACAATGAGCTGATGTATAGATATTGTTGTTTTTCATTGATGTTAATTAGTTTCTACTTTGTTTCTGATGTATTTGAACATATCTGTATCCTCATATGTGATAGCTCTGAATTTAGTGAGTGGTATATCTGTTCTTGCATTTTGCCTTGGGAGTCTTGGTTGTGCTCTGCGCCTGCACTTGCGCTCTGCAAGAACAAAGTAGTTTGTACTGCTGTATTGTATTTCTGAGGTGTCAATGATAGATTAGCCCTCTAGCTCTGTCAAGAGGACTACTTGTGTTCTGTTTTGTGTGTTGTATTTACCCCATTTTTTGATACCTCATTGCACGCTCAACCTACCTGGATGGGGGTCTCTCTCTCTGAATTTCCCTTCCCAAGATTTCTTCCACTTTTTTCCCTACACAGTTCTTTGTTTTGGGAGCTTTGTCGTGTCTCCTTAGAAAGTCAAGGCGCTTTGACAAAAAACAGAACCCATTAATTGCTTACATGAAATAAAATGGTTCTCATCTAAAGAAATCACTCCTTCAGATGTCTAAACCTCAAGAAGGCCTGTCTCCTCCAGATGTCCAACTGTTCTTCTAAAACAGGGGATCCCAATCAAGGTAAATGTACCCCCGGGGTAAATTTCACCTACTCAGGAGGTAAAATTGATCAAAACAGCTGGAGTTGTGAAAAAAATTTGAAGTACGCCTATTTTGTGAAATAGCATTTTTTATGTGCTCTTATTATTATTGTTATTTGACCTTAAAATAACATTTTAAAAAGTATCTTAAAAATTACCCTTTGTCAATTGTTTTATTATGGTAGAAGTATAAACTCAAATTGCTGAACAAAACAGAGTGGGGTTAAATTTACTTTTGAAAGGGTAAATAAGATGAAAAATCCCATCTCTGTCAGCTTGTCTCTAAGGAGCAGAGGTTGGATGGTGTTGAAGGCACTAGAGAAGTAGATACAGAATTTCCCCTTGGGATTAATAAAGTATCTATCTATCTATCTATCTATCTATCTATCTATCTATCTATCTATCTATCTATCTATCTATCTATCTATCTATCTATCTATCTATCTATCTATCTATCTATCTATCTATCTATCTATCTATCTATCTATCTATCTATCTAAAAAGGTAGGGAACCCCTGTCTTAAAAGGACCATGAAGGCAGGCCCATAATGTAACCAGCCTGCCTAAAGAGACTCACCCCAAATCCAAGTAGCCTCAAAACTGCTAACTGCAGGATTCTGACAAGCTAGTATAAAAACAAGAAATGTCCTAAAATTAAAAAAAAAACAAAATAGGACCATAAACCCTTGGCTTGTATAGAAAAGAGCAACCCAAAATCCTATAAATGAAGGATTTATTAGAAAAACTAACAGGACAGTGCAAGTAAAATGCTCAAAAAAGCAAAAATAGTCATAAAGCAGTTGCTTACAGCCCACTGTGGCATTTCTTGCTTGATTTTGGGCTATACAAGAAATCAATCATTTTTGTTGTTTTTAATTTCTTAATAGTGGCCTGTTAAAGGTGCCAAAAGGCAAAAATGACCCAGAAGGATTTTAAACACAACCTGGCCACAGCTAAGGGAAATTAGAATTATTATACAGACAAACTTCTGTGTAGATAGAGTACTGTAAATGCATGTTTCTCCTCTTGTAGCAGAAAAGCGACTTCTAACCTACTATGTCACTTTTATTTTATGTTCAAAAAGCAAGAAAAAACAGAGACATGCACACTTTAAAAAAATGAATGCTTTTTAAATGTATTCCTGCTAATGCACTTTTTCTGAGTGTGCCATCATAATATTTGTGTCTTCAAGTCTCAGATGTCGAGGAGCGGCAATAATTTAATTTTATTTCTTTTCATGAAAAGCAGCAGAAGCCTTTTCTGTGTCACATGTCTCCAGTTCAGTAGATTTCTTTAAACACCAACAAAAGTAATAAGTCCTGGAGCCAGACTGTCTGTTTAATATACTGTAATAGTAGCTTACACTAGGACCTCTATAGTGTTAATATATATCCATATTTCTGCCACAAACTACAATAAAAAAAAAAAAACTAGGTTTTGAATCAAGTTACTTTACCCTAATATCAGCACAAGATGAAATTCCTCAATTGTACTTTGTTCACTTTTGCACTTTTTCTAACAAGTTGAATCAGAGTTGTGCACGCCAGATTACATAAACACCAAAGATAATAGAAAACACAATTCTCGAGATTATGAAAAGGCCAGAATGTTCTTACTTTGTAACTGAGGAAGAGCGAAGTGAGGCAACACAGGAGTGACTGAGTGACCCCCCCTGTAATTGGGTCACCAGAGTATCCTGTTCAGTAAGGCCTCAGAAACCTGCAATAAGGTCCTAATGTCTAAAAGGACAAAAACTGGATTGACGCAGCAAGCAAATAGACTGAACCCCAAAAAGAGAATATTCAATAAGCATTGTGAATTGCAGAGGAAATCCTGAATTAAAAGGCAGAAATTATTAGAATTGATACACTGGAAAAGAAAAGATACACTGTTAGCATTACCAGCAGTGCTGGTTTGCCTGGAAATGTATCCTCACTCACCATCATTGATTCCTTTTAATTTGTTTGTCACATGGCAATACATTCACTAATTTGTTTCGGTTTTAATTTTTAGACATTCATGTCATTTGTCCTTGCATAAGAGACTCGTGTCTTTGTGAATTTTCCTCCAGCGCTCTGGACTCGTCCTTGATTGGTGAGTTTATGTTGGCCCTGTGTAAAATGTACAGTAAGTTTGCCCCCAAGTGTGCCCTGTAATGGACTTGTGTACCTTCTGGAGTTTCCCCCACCTTGTACATCCAGGTTGGCTTCACTTGAATCACAAACAGGTCAAATAGTTTATTTAGATTCATTCTAGAGTGGTTTCTACGTATACGCTGCCTCTGCTTAAACATGCCTGATTTGGCAACTACCTTACATTACCACATTGCTGTTTTTAGCAGTAAACATAGTCAATGACAAAATCCTTCAAAAGTGTCAGCAAAAATTAAAATGACTAAAACTAAAATAATAGTTATTTTTTGCTAGTAACTTTTACCCAAAACTTGGAATCTTATCATAATGTAATGCTATAAGTCTTATCACAGAAAATGTGAGCAAAAGTGAGTGGTTATCAAAATTAGACAAATAAATCCAAAGAGTACAAAAATAGCAGCAGTAGTTATTGAACTTACTTTTTAGCTTCATGTTAAAATGGACATAAAAAGGAAGAGGGCCCCCACCCCCCATTCTTCCGTAACTGATGAAAGTGTGATTCTCCTGATCGCCAGCAGATGGTGCTGCATAGCTTATTACAACTGATCATAAATTACGCTTCTCCCATCCAAGAAGAAATTTTTAGAAACATAACCTAATAAAACATTGCCCTTTTCCAACATCAAAATAAAAAAAAAATCTGTTTTGCAAGGTTTCCTATATCAAAATGTCAAGATTTCTGTGAGCAAATAAATAAAAATATCAATGTGGCAATTTTAAGTTGTCCTTTCCTCTAGGAAAGCTACAAATCTTAAAAGTTTTTTTGATGAAAGTTTCCTTACTTTTTGAAGACATTCAAGAATCTTTGTTTGGATACAATATGGATTCAGGGTTATTTATTGTATATGAAATGGACAACAAAAACACACTGAAGATTAACATGTGTGCTTTGATACTATGTTGTTCAACTAACCTCTATTTGTAAAGCGGCCATAATCTCAATATAGACACCGACAGACAGACAGACAGACAGAGAGATACTACTATAAAGGAGTCAGGGATAGATAGATAGATAGATAGATAGATAGATAGATAGATAGATAGATAGATAGATAGATAGATAGATAGATCTGCTTACAGAACAGAAGTTGATCCTCTGCAGTTTGCCTACCAGGCACATTTGGGTGTGGAGGCTGCTCTGATTTATATGCTCCACAGGGCCTTCTTCCACCTGGACAAAACCAGCACCACAGTCAGAATCATGCTCTTTGATTTCTCCAGTGCCTTTAACATCATTTTGATTCACAGACTAAGTAAAAAGCTAAGGGCCATGAATCTTGATGCTCCCACTTTCTCCTAGATCTTGAACTACCTGACCAACAGACAGCTGTTTTTAAGGCTTAATGGCTGTGTGTCAGAGATGGTGATGTGTAATAATGGGACTACTGTACTGTCTCCCTTCCTGTTTACCCTCTGCACAATATATTTCCAGTATAATACCAGCTCTTGCTACCTGCAGCAGTTCTCAGACAAATCCTCCACCATTAGGTGTATTGATGATGGAGACGAGTACAGGAGGGTAGTGGAGGACTTTGTAATGTGGGCAGGGAGAACCATCAGCAGATTACCCTCAACAGGACAAAAGTGGTGCTGGTGGACTCTGGGTGGGTTAAGGAACCCCTGAGACCAGTCAATACCCAGGGTGCAGGAAGTGGAGGTGGTGCAGAGTTACAAGTACCTGATTGTCCGTATAATCAGCAATTGGACTGGCCTGATGGCAGTTTGGCACTGCATTAGGAGCGTCACAGCAGACTATACTTCGTGAGGAGACTCAGGTTTTTTGATGTATGCAGCAAAATGCTGGAAATGTTTTGCTAGACCATTGTAGCCAGTGTGTCGTTCAACACAGTGGTCTCCTGGGGAAGCAATTTGAGTTCAGGCAATGCAAAACACTACAATAAACTTATCAGTAAAGTCAGCTCCATTACAGGACTGACTCTAGACACTCTGGAGGCTGCTGTGGAAAAAGAGGACGGTGGCAAAATTGGATGCCGTCATGAACAATTCTGCCCATCCCCTCCAGGGGACAATTTCTTGGAGTACTTTTAGCCACAGACTCATTCCTCCATGGTGCAATAAGAAGCTCCTCTGAGGATCTTTTCTGCCTCCTGCCATTAAGCAGTTCAACGTCTCCTCCCCACATTCCTTCCTTCCTTCACTTACAGCCAGAAGCCATATGAAGATAATACAGACTGCAATACACTACAGTTACTTTTAACATAGTATTTATTGTATTATATATATTATATGTTGTATTGTCTTATATTGTACTTTAGTCAGTATCTCTGTATTTTATGTTTTGCTGCTGTATGCATTACAATTATCCGTTTGCGATTAATACAGTATATCTAATCTAATCTGATCTAAAAAGCACTATATAATAGACAGACAGACAGACAGACAGACAGACAGACAGACAGACAGACAGACAGATAGATAGATAGATAGATAGATAGATAGATAGATAGATAGATAGATATTTTCTAAAATATTGAAATTGGTGACTTATTATATTTTCCCATTTCAGGGTGCAGACCTTTAGATGTTAACTTTCACATATAATCAGATGAGCAGACCGATGAGCTCTTGGCGTTGAGGGACTGTGGCGGCCCATTAGGTGGTTTAGGTCTTTGTCTCGCGTCTCCTGTTGGTTGCATCTGTCTAGTCAGTGTTAGGTTAGACAGTCCAGCTCTAATGCTGCAAATAATTAGTGTATGTGGAACATGGTCTAATGATTGCACTTGTAGCATCCAGCGGGGTCAACAGGGCAAAGAGATGTAACGTAAGGATTACCCCATGAGCCTCTGTTTAAAATGCACTAATCCCACAATTAAGAGCTCTTGCATCCCATTGCAATCCACAGTGGCCACCAGCTGATGCATTACTCAAGAGGACAACTAGCAGGTCATGTTGTATTTTAAAGGGATCAGCTTGGGCTCTCTTTTTGCTGGGCCTGATTGTGCACTCAGACTTATCCAAAACACCGTCAGGATCATTCAGCTGCAGTAGAAGGGCCAGCCTCCCAGTATCCCTGTCATGATATTAGTGTGTGTGCTGCGTTTCATGGCATTCCTATCACATGGAAGCAAGGGAAAACCCTAGCCTGGCAACACTTAAAAATTTAAGCTTTACTTTTATTTGTGGGAGTATTTTTTTCTTCTCTTGCCTCAAGCCATTGTTAATTATTTAAGAAACAAAGAATTTTATATTATTGTAAGTGTCATTTTAACCCATCAGACAGGTTGTTGCCTGTTTCATCCTCAAAAATAGTAAGAGGATGGTAGAGATGCCCTGTCATTTCACAACTCTTGCACAGACAGGTGGAAAAATGAGACTCGGCAGCAATGAGTGGTAAACAGGCACTACATTAGCACATCAAGAACTCAAACGCCTGTGTGCTATGGTTGCATTAGAGAGAGACGCTGTCACTTTTTTGTTCCACGCATTTAGAAATTTAAGTCATACCACAGTGTTACTGTCATCTCTGCCATATCCTTAAATTAAAGCGAAGAGCAGAGACTAAACCCAACACTACCTACTCACAGCCTTTTAATCTGACACAGTCAATACAAGAAGAAATGCCTGACCAATAAGGAACCCCTGCAGCCTACTTTAAAGGGAGTAGAATGAAAGACGCTTTATTACCGTAAAACATTAACGGCTGTGTAAATACTGAAAAGTAAGAACACTCTGCAGATTTGTTCAGTTTTATTTTTTCTGTTTGAAATTAAATTTACAAAAACAGCAGGTATGTGTGGGCATATGTCCAGAAGAATGAAATGTGTACTGAAACATACATAAAAGGGAAAGCATATTTAGGGGCAATACACAGTCAGAGTAGAAAACAAACTTGTGTTGCTACTCTGGACCTCCTGAAGCAGGTATGTAACCCCTGTCCAGGTATGGGATAGCTCACCCGCTTCTCAACCTCACAGTACCACTAGACGGCTTCCTTTTACGCCTCATTTTTCTTAATCCCATCTCATCTCTGCCAGTCTTGGTTTCTTCCTATCATCTCTGTCTTCTTCTGTGATGCAGCTTTAACTGTGCTGTCAGCATTGTCCTAATTTTGCTGTTGGGACTCTAGGCTGGAACTGCCTTCAGGAGATCCAGCCATCCCTGCCTCCCCATGCTACCTTTTGCTCTTAATAGGACCAGGTCTCTAAAATTGTCTCTCATCTGCCTGCCTTTAAGAAACAATGTGGTTCATCTCCTTTCGTCTGGGATTATGGGCTGTCATCAAACAGACAGAGATCCACAACTTGTCTCCAGCCAGTCCTCACCTTTAAAACACAACATGGTTATAGATCTTGTTGCCGCGGACCATATGTTGTTCTTTATAGACCAAAAAGTCTTCAAAACTCCTACCAGTCTTTTGTGACCTCACTTGCTCTCTAAAGAGAGGGTCAGGCACCCCTGGCATCCACCGAGTTTCTTTCCCTCCAGCAATCCCAGAGTACACTGCAAACTTGTTCTCCAGCTGAAATTAATTTTCCCGTTCAGTGGCTCCCCTGTGCAAACACAGAGAACACGGGGTGTAGCTCCCTGGCCCCCACTTATTAATGTCAAGACAGGATCCCCCCTCCAAAAAAAAAAATCAGCTACAATGGGGTTGTAGGGAAGTCTGCTTGGTGCCAGCGAGACTTTAATAGAAATTCAAAGTCACATTACATCTTTAAGGAGTTAAGAATCCCTGGAGTTCCCACCTTGAGGATCTTTCTGGATATATTAATTTTTATCAATAAAAAAGCAGGCCTATTTTTAATCAAGACCTTTTATGATGCATTCTTGCTTTTTTGTTTTATTTATTAATTTGCATTTCTACTAAATACACTTTAGGCTTTTAATTATACGGCCTACATCAAAGTCAAAAATGGGATGTGACTGAGGACCCCTGGACACGGGCCCATTATACTATTGTGTTTTGTTTTTGCATTCTTCATTTGCATTGTATGTCACCCTCTAATGACTCTCATTGTGAAAGGATATCTTATCATCGGGATGTAGCAAGGACAGGGCTCAAGGGAGCGACAACATACCCTGGGGCCTCACTCGATCACCTGACATGTGTAATGAGCGCTGATGGGACCATCTGTTGCTATTCTTTCTGTTGTCTATGTGTCTGTCTGTGTAGATTGCTATCATAGGCTAAAATGTCGAAATACTTGGAGGATTGGAGTGAAGCAGTAAAGATGACATGAGCTGTAGCCACACCATGTAATTAAACGGCTGCTGGGTATTTGTTTTTGTTTACATTTGTAAAGTTTTTGGCTATAAGTGGAACAGTGGCTCACAGTCATGACTATAAGGCAAACACCATTCAACATACTGTATTCTTCTGTAAGTTGATCTAGAGATGTATGAAGAAACGCTACTTGTTAAAACTGGTATTTCCTGCATGATAAGCTGCCCTTTTGCACATCTTTGTGTGTAAAGTTATATCCCTACACACGAGGATATTGTCTAGGGCTCTCCATAGGTTCATAGAGTCAATATTGTCACACGTAAAGTGAATTATTGTTGAATTTTTTGGGATGTTTTTTACCTCCTTATTGACCATTGTTCCAAGTACCCAGAGGAAAATCATAAATCACACAGAGCACATGCAAAATTCAAGCAGAAAATTACCAAGTGTGAAATTCAAACTTAGGACCCTGTGTCAATGAGAGAGCAGTGCTAGTCAGAGTTGTGCTCAGTTCACACAACTCCAGCTATTATGAAAATACATGTAACAGTCCAATCAGAAGCAGCAACCACCCCTGTCATCCATCTCTCTGTTAATGCAGTTCATAGCCGCAGAGGCCAGAACCTATCCCAGCAGCACTGAGTACAAAGATGAAGAGCGCCAGTCCATTGGAGATGAGGTACCAGTTCATCACAGGGAATGCTCACACATGCACTACAGTACAGTTCATAGAATCGGCAGCTAACCTTAAGCTGTTATCACATTACCTGACTTCTAGTTGTACAGTAGGTAATGTCACACTTTCCGACTGCAATTGCTGATTTTGTCATCGGACAATGTCAGTTGAAAATCACTGGGCATGTCTAATTTACTGACTGTGTTCTGACCTTCTAGTGCCATCATGCTCGGCCCTTTTTGTGACAAACAATATCATGTTGCCTGACGGAACTGACACTGTATGAAGGGATAACAGCTATGGTGAGTTCAGCCACAATTTTCAAACCCTTTTCTTTCCCTTTTTCTATTCCGTCATGATGCATAAAACACAAGACATCCAGACAGATGCACTTTTCTTCTGTTTGTGAGGGCCAAAACACCTGTGTTCCTCATTTCATCTTGTTGCATTATATGCATGTTACTTCTGGATGAGCATTCATTGGATGTCAGTTCTCATACACACAGAACTGACCCCTACAACGAAAAGAAAATGAAGAAAAGGCGGAAAAGTCAATAAAAACTGGTCAAAAAACTACATATGACCCTTTCTATTTCAAAATCTTAAGACATGTATCTAACCCCAGCGGACAGGAGGCTATAACATCAGTTGTGCTATGTTTGTGAAACGTCTAAAGGTCTGATTACGTATTGTGTGCTTAATATTTGTGGACACTACACAGTAATTCCAGATCTACTCGAATCATTGTTCTGCTGATTCCAACTGTTTCGGTTCAACAGATTTTTACTACCATTGTATAAGACTATGTAATAATGTGGACTTTCAGAATGCATTCAATGTTATATGAAAGTTTTTTGAATATATATATCCTGGAATAAGTGAGCTGATCCTGTGGCCAGAGGGGGAGACCCTCAATACACAGGAAGTGGGTAAAGGATGGTGGGGGCTCAAAAATGCTATAAATGGCCATATATTGTGTATATACTGTTTATAATATATATATTGTCACACACGTGCACATGGGAGTCAGCTAAAGGGCCTGAATGAGAGTAATTCCATGCCAGACCAGGGGGTGGAGGAGTACACTGACTCTTTATCTCACTTCTCTGCAGACCAGTTATGGTAAATTCCATCTGGGCCCGATGACATCACTTCCGGTTCGGGCCCCACTGATGACGTCACTTCCTCTGCTTGCCTTTAAAACCACCATCTTGATAATGTCAAAACAGTTCTGTGTTGGACTCGAATCTGTATACATCTGTACAACTAATTTATCCATTTGCAGCCAGGAATATTATACAGGTGGCTGCCCCAAACCTTTTTTGGCTCCTTTATTTGTCTGTCATTGACAATATATATATTGACCTGACCTGAATTGTGTGGGTGGTTACCTACCAGGTAACGCATGTGGTTGGTCTGCCATTCGGCAAACATCCACCACGGGGCCCTCTTCAGTTGCGAGAAGCAGATCATGGAATGTTGCATAGTTTACTGTCAAATAATGCAAAGAGTAAGCGACACGTGTTTCGCTCTCATTTGGGCTCATCAGGCGTACACACTCTACTGCTCCCCTTGCGGTGATCGAACCTCGGACGTCAATGTCAGATCTACAGGCTGTCAAATAAACGAACTACACGCCGTGGCGCAGCGTAAAGGGACTTCGTCTCTAACGCTGACGTCCGAGGTTTGATCCCCACAAGGGGAACAGTAGAGTGTGTACACCTAACGAGCCCAAATAAGAGCGAAATACGTGTCGCGTACTCTTTGCATTATTTGACAGTAAACTATGCAATATATATATATATATATATACTAGCTGTGTAAGCCCGAAATAGAATTGTAGAGATGCCGGGTAATTGAAAGGAACTACTCTGGGCATCTCCTTCCTAGGAGGTTTTGTTTTGCTGACGTGCTCACATCGCTTGTGTTATTAGCGGCTAAGTGAGTTTTCTGTTTCCTCAGATGCAGAACCCTTACCCCGACTCCTCCTCTCACTTTCTGGCCTGACAAACACACACACTTCCACGTGTAGATGTTTATATATAAGATATTATCATTTTTACAAGCATACATATATAGAGGAATAGGTAGGATTTTGAATTATAATACTCTTCATGAATAGGTGATTGATTTTTGACAAACTTTGTCCCAGAATTTTCCTTTTTTAATAATAAATATGCTTTATTAAAGAAGTCTGGAAACAGTTTCCTTGTATACAGATATTTAAAAATGCGTTCACAAGTGATAAATAAAGGATTAACTGTTAAAATTATAAAGTGTTTAATGTAGTGATGAGAAATGGAGGGTTCAATATTAAAAAGCATATTTGCTATTATAAAGTATAAATACTATGTAATAAGCAGAAATGAATGCGTAAAGTTTGAAGCATTCAGCCTATGTATGTTTTTTATTTTTCAAAAAACATAAAATCACAATTTGATTTTTGTCATGTATATATTAAGAATAGTCCATAAAGTAAAATACAGTAACAAAGGTTAATTTGAATTTTAGGTTTATCTATTATAATAATTAAACCCACTTTCCCTAGCAATGGCTGAAGTAATGTCAATATTTTTTTATTTCTTCCTACATGTGATAAAAAGAGAATGCTTATGTACAAAGTCATTAATAAAAAGAAAGCAGAAGAAGCCCTGCTTGTTGTTCTGATGTTTTCATTTACTTTACTCAATGGAAACATCCTCACTAAGTGTACCGACAGCCAAATTAATAACACCTATGTATAAATATGCAGCATGTAGACAACAGAAATCCATCTCCAATAGTCAATTTAACAAATGCACTTGGACACACAACATTCATCACATTAGTTCAAAAGACTCTGAGGTCAAGATGCTAAGCTCAAGCACACCTTAATAACCAAATAATTTTTCAATCCCCTCATCCAAATACTTTATTTTGCTCACTTTCTCCTCTCCATTTCCTGCAAGCTCACTTTCTACTTTGTCATGTTTGTGTCTTCTTTCCTCTGTTTTGTTTTCTTTCACTCAATGGTGGGTAGTTTAATTGCCATAGCAATATAATTTGAAACACCCTTCTTTTGGAATTCACATGGGAAATACCTTAATTAAATCAGTAAAATGTATCAGTTATCTAGATTCTCTTAAATCAATTCTTTTTAATTGTATTTCTTATACTTATCAGCTGCAAGGAGGAAGTGAATCTTTTTGGCTAAAGAACATAGACACTAAGAACAGTCATGACAGACTTTTTAAAATAACAAAAGGGAATAAATAAGGCGGATGCCAGCTGTTACTTTATGTTTTTCAATAAGAACACAGGAGCACAGGTGGAAGCTACTTAAGATTAAATATTGTAAAAAAATTATCATGCAGAGAGTTATAGAGAAATATATGCTCAAACAAAGTTGAAACAACAACAAATGCCTGGAATGGCATCTCACAAACAATAAAGTTGATTAGCATGAGGTCGGAACCTTAATTGGGTATAAAAAGAGCATCCCGGAGAGGTTGGAGTCTCTCAGAAGTGAAGATGAAGAGGGCTTCACCATTCTGTGAATTATTGCATGGGCAAATAGTGTAAGATTTTAAGAATAACGTTGCTCAACGTAAAATTGCAAAGAATTTGGGGATTTCATCCTCTCTGGTACATAATATCATTAAAAGATTCAGAGAATCCAGAGAAATCTCTGTATGCAAGGGACAAGGCCAAAAACCAGTATTGGATGGCTGTGATCTTTGGGCCCTACAGGTGGTACTGCATTAAAAACAGACACTTCCAAAAACCATTCTCCATGAACACAGATTAGATTGGCACTGCATCTACAAATGCAAGTTAAAACTCTACCATGCAAAGAAGAAACCATATATAAACAGGATTCAGAAACGCCTGGACTATGGCATAGTGGAAAACTGTCCTGTGGTTTGACAAAGCAAAATTTGAAATTCTTTTTGGAAATCATGGGGGGCCACTTCCTCCAGGCTAAAGAGAACAGGGACTGTCCATCTGGCTTCTTATCAGCACACAGTTCAAAAAGCCAGCATCTGTGATGGCATAAGTAGCTTGCAGATCTGGCAAGGCATCATTAATGCTGAACAATATATACAGGTTTTGCAGCAACATTTGCTGTCTTCCAAACATCATCTTTTTCAAGGAAGGCCTTGCTTTTTTCAACAAGTCAGGGCCAACCTGAATTCTGCATGTAGTACAACAGCATGGCTCCAAAGTAAAAGAGTCCGGGTGCTAAACTAGCCTGTCTGCAGTCCAGATCTGTCACTCACTGAAAACACTATGAAACAAAAAATATGAAACCATATATCAGACAAGAATGGGAAAACACCTCATCTTCAAAACTGCATCAACTAGTCTCCTCCGTTCCTAAATATTTACAGTGTGTTGTAAAAAGAAGAGGAGATGCAACAAAGTGGTAAACATACCCCTGTCCAAAATTTTGTGAAATGTGTTGCTGCAATCAAATTCAAAATGAGCATGTAATTAATAAAAAAAAAAAAATAACAGTATTCAGTTTCAAAATCTGATATATTGTCCTTGTACTATTTTCCATTAAATACAGGGTTAACATGATTTACAAATCATTGCATTGTTTTTATTTACTGTACATTCTTGACAATGTTCTTAAATTTTTGTGAATGGGGTTGTCGATATCTAAACTTGAAAAAACACTTTGGGAACATTCACATTAGCCACATTGGGTGAAACTGTGGTTAGAGCTGTTTCCCTAATGGAGCCAGTGTCACTGGTTCAAATCCTGCATTCTGCGTGAAGTCTACAAGTCCTTCCCATGATCACATGGGTTTTTCCACAGGGTACTCTGGTTTTCCTCAGTCATACCAAAATCTGCCTGTTAAGTTAACTGGCACTTTTCAAATGTCTCTGTATTTATCTTTATTTAGAACTGGGCCCTGCAAAAGACAGAGACACCATCCAGGACTGAGTTTAGTGCTGTCAGGATGGGCTTTTAGACAAACCTCCAGCAGTATGTGTCATGTTCCAATCATGGACACAACAACTTGGTCCGGCTTTATTGAAATTTAAAATGCCAGTAAGTGTAAACCTGTGGCACAATTGGGCAGATCTGACCACAATCTTATCCACCTTACTCCCACCTACAAGCCTGTTATTACACGGCAACAGCGGGTTTTTTTTCTTTTATTATTATTATTTTTTTATTATTTTATTTATTATATTTTCTTTATAACAGCTCTTTTCTTAGCCAAGCCAGACATTCTTGTCTATGTTTAGAGATGTTGTTGTTTGTTACAATATTTCTATTTTTTTAAGCTTTTGTAAAGTCTTAATTCCTCTTGGAGACAAATAATGTACTATCTATCTATCTATCTATCTATCTATCTATCTATCTATCTATCTATCTATCTATCTATCTATCTATCTATCTATCTAAATGAATACAAATTGACCAACTTTCGTAGGCGGTATTATCTCATTGCATTTTCAGATTTTTAAGTCCTCAGTTATGAGTGATGAATGACGTACTTACTTTTACAGACGAGGTAACATTTTTTCCTGTATAATATACAAAACAATTATTTGTTAAATATGCATCATAAGTGGAATATAATTAAATGTAACTCAACGAAGATTAATACTTTGTGGGTGATGAGCAAAGTACAACATTCCAGTCTAACACGTTTAGTGTAATTGCCACGAATGTGCAGTACTAGCTCTTCAAGACTGCCATTTCTTCTTAGGCTAACCAAAGCTACACTACTGCACAATGTGTAATTACTCTGAAATGAAAGGGTTGAGCTCCAAATCTGCTAACTTAATATGTTCTGGTTAAAATGAGGGTGCCGGCTTGGTAGGTGTCACTGTTATACACAATGCGTTGCTTTATTATGTGCCAAAAATTGCTTTGTCAAATTTCTATAATTTGCACAAAGATTATTTAAAATCATTAAATGGATGGATGGTTGTTCAGAACACTGTATATAACTGAAAAAAACAATTTCTTGAAATACATTTCAATATGGTTGGTTGGTTTTGGAGGTTAGCCTTACATCATTCTAACTATATCCATTCATTCACACACACAAACAAATATAAATCAAAACTGTTATATTATTAATATATATTAATAATACTGCAGTGGGCTGGCGCCCTGCCCGGAGTTTGTTTCCTACCTTGCGCCCTGTGTTGGCTGGGATTGGCTCCAGCAGACCCCCGTGACCCTGTAGTTAGGATATAGCGGGTTGGATAATGGATGGATGGATGGATATTAATAATAATTAAATATAATAAAATTTAATATTATGTATTATATAATATATATAATTCTGCAGTGGGCTGGCGCCCTGCCCAGGGTTTGTTTCCTGCCTTGCCCCCTGTGTTGGCTGGGATTGGCTCCAGCAGACCCCCGTGACCCTGTAGCTAGGATGTAACGGGTTGGATAATGGATGGATAATATATATATAATTATAATTATATATTACTATTTTTTGTTATGTTTCCACTAACATATTGACCATGAGGGTCCTATATACATCCTTTATTTAGTACTTATAAGGCCTGGGGACATATGAAGCATCTGTCAGCACTTATTGTTTGCCTGACTGACAGAAGCACTGTTGTTAATGAGAACTTGGCCCTGCCTGCTACTGGAAAATAAAATCTAAAGTTAAACAGCATAATGTTCTCATGCATTCTTAATTCAGGTCAAGGTTGGCATCACCAGGTGACGGGCAGAAATCAGCACTGGACCAGACATCATTCCATCAGAGGGCCCAAACATAAGAATACAGTGCAAATAAAATTAACTTGTACATTTCTGAGGATGTCAGCAGAAAGTCAGAGTAGACAGAGAAAAGGAGAACATTCTAAAAGTACACAGCCGATAATTAGTGATTTGAACCTAAGATGCTCTAGTCATGAGCCAGCAGTGTCACCATACTACCAAAAAACATGTCTTAAAAACTCATAGGCAGTTGAGGTTTTCATTTGCTAAAACAGTCGGAAGGGCCAGAATCTGAGCCTGAGAAAGATGATGCTGACAGAGGCCATCATTACTGTGTTATAATGATGATGTTGATGTTAGTGTTCTGCGGTGGGTTGGCACCCTGCCCGGGATTGGTTCCCTGCCTTGTGCCCTGTGTTGGCTGGGATTGGCTCCAGCAGACCCCCGTGACCCTGTGTTCGGATTCAGCGGGTTGGAAAATGGATGGATGGATGGATGTTAGTGTTAGGAGAAACATCAAAAGCCTATTTTCATTTTTGGACTTCCATCTTGAGTCTTTTATATTCTCCCAGAGGAATCCAAAAATTGTGTTCCAAGCAGGAACAAATGCCAATAAAATGGATTCGGATTTATTTTTATTAAGTCTTGCATAATTACAGTACTTCCTTACTTTTGTTGTAATTTCTGTTTACCTCTTCTTAACTAAGTAATTAGACTTAGAGACCAAAGTGTTCACATTTACCAACCACTGCAACCAGATAAGATTTCCAAACTGTAGACGTTATTTTTAGGAGAAGAAGCCATTTGAAGCCATTTGATGTTCTTCATGTGAAGGAGTAAGTGTTGCGGAATTTCATTAACACTACATGATGATCTTGTTTTGGCCCACTGAAGCATGAACTCATAAAATGTCTTGTTCATAGATTGTCCCCGATGAAGAACGGATGTCAGGATGTCATTGCAAGAAAGGATGAGCAAGTCTACATGTGCTGACACTCGCACACAGGAGTGAGGTTGCCGACTAGCCATGGTTGGGGTGAATTGATATGATAAAAAATGTGTGCAATACTGAACTAAATGTGTTGAGTGTAGGATGACTCTGATGAGTTCATGTTTTTAAACATATTGAAGGTACTGTATTTTTGCCTGTGTGCGAGGCATGTATGTCTATATTTCTGAATGTAGATATTTTTTCGGCTCATTTGTTTATCATTTCTAAATTTTTATAATGAAAGAATACTTAAGTCAGAAATATGAAAACATAATGTCAATATCCTCACAGTTTCTGCTTCAAAGCAGCAATCTTAAACTCTGTGAAACACATGTTGAAAAAATAAAGAATGCAAGTGCAGCAACAAACTTACACTGAAGGGCTGTTTCCTTTACAGAAGTGTTACAGGCCGCCGACAATGCAAGATGTTTTATCCTCAAAAGGCTGCAAAACAAAGAAAAAAAACACACAATGAGTCATTGACACTTGTTGTATGTCCTGTCATCAGAGCACACACTGCCTTCAAGTTTTTTCTGACTTATTCAGTCCCTTGGGGTCGTGTTCTTATGAGTCATGGAGAGAGTTCACACACACACACACACACACACACACGCTCACAAAAGCTTTGGACACAATTTTCACACGTTTTAAATCTGTCATGATGGAAATGCCGAGCTAATGTGTTTAATAGATCACATGCTCTTTTGCACATTTCTTTAAGTTTAATTTTGATTGCAGAACCCCAGAGCCTTCTTGAAGTTCATAAATTTCTGTAGACATTTAGTAATGTCTGTTTGAGCTGTTTTTGTGATGCCTTGAACTGCCAAAAAAGAAATAAAGCAAGAACAGCAATTGGTCGATAGCACAAAGGACATTACATCAAAGCAATGCTTAATAAATGTTTGTCTGTTGCTAGCAGCTGACTGTCTGAAGTTTCATTTCATGATTTCTCATACCTGGTCTCCAATACGACGCTAAGGCAACACTAAGGCACAGATGTGCTAAATGTTCTGTGTTAGAACTGGCAAACTGCACTGAACTGCATTCCTGTTGTCATCTATGCAAACTGCTCAAACGCTAACAGATTTCAATTTATCGTACAAAGTCTGGCCTAGTGTGTAATCAAATATCTACTAAGACAGACAGGGACATGAATTGAGAAGCCATTAGGCTATCTGGCTAAAAAGACAAGTACAAAAGGACACATGGCTAGGAAATTATGGGTTTTCAGAGAAATAAAGCCAAAGAAATATCATTAGGCAAGCACATTTAAATTGGAAAAACCAAATAGTAAAATCAACACAAATACAATCTGTAGTCAAAAATTTTAAATCTAACAGATTCTCCTTTCTCTCTAAAATTAGTCACTTGTTGTTTTTTCAGTCTTCATTTCAAAGAATGAACACACTTCCATGTGTGCTGTCATCATTTATTTATATTGCTACAAACAGTATGGCAACAGCAATGCAACCAACTTACCCAATGACTGGAAGAAAACACGTTACAAAACAGAGGCACAATAATGTAAACAAAAAAAGAGTAAAATCAGTAAAGAGAAAAATAACAGATAATCAATCCAAAAAATAAAAAATGACATATGAGGAAGCCACATAAGTTCCTGGCACTATGAACGTAAGGGGCAGCTTAAACTCTTACTCTCAGTTCCCCTAATACCCCTCTAGGAATCCATTATCTAAACTTTTTACTTCCGTTCTGGTGATTCGGCTTGACGAGTAATGAAATAGAGAACAGAGAGACAAAAAGAAAAAACTTTTTATAAATGAATGATCAGATTTGCCATCTGTCATAAGAGCTAATTTATGAAATGTTTATAATAGTAGCTATTTAGTTTTCATATGGGTACTTCATGTAACCTCAAGGCAACAGAGTTTATGAACTTGATGTGTTCCTTTAATCTTAGTCAGCATGTTACCCCGCCAGCATATAAGGGTGGGCATACATTAAATTAATTAATTAATTCATTCATTCATTTTCCACTGCTTATCCAAAGTTAGGTTATGGGGGCAACAGTCTTAGCTGTGAGGTTCATATATCCCTACCCCCAGCCACACTTGCCAACTCTTACTGTGGGATCCCAAGGCATTTACAGGCCATCTGGGAGATGCAGTCCTCCCAGCAGGCCCAGGGTCTTCCCCGGGGTCTGATTGTGCCCGAGGTGTCCAGGAGACATTCATATCAGTTTCCTGAACCACTTCAATAGGCTCCTCTCGATGTGGGGGTTAGCAACTGCTATTCCTAGACACTCCCACATCACCCTATCTCTATACATTCAGGAAATGCTCAGAGCTTGATTTAGATTATATTTAGATTTAGTCGTATTAAAAGGTACCAATTCATATCCTGAGCATTGGCTTTTCAGACCACTACTGTGTTTGCTTAGAGACAACAATATCTGTATTTAAAACTAAAGAACAACGTGCTGCTATACTGAGATACAGCATCTCCCTCGATATTTTGCAGTATTATTAATAATCAGCCAGAATTCAATACTCACACTAACACATCAAGCAATGAAAATACCTTGGTGGAGAAAAGTTATATTTCTTCAAAATTATTAGTGAAAATATAGCAAATGCAAGAAAACAATTCTCAACTATTGGCCATCTACTGAACCCAGTTTCACCTATGGAATGGATGAGTTTTGCAACCTTTTTTGAAGAGCAAATAAATAACATAAGATCTAATATAATACAGACCATACGTTTAAGTAAATTAGAATGTCATGGGGGCTGAGCGCTCTTTTGGCCTATTTTCACCTCTCCATTCCAGCTGGAGTATTTGTTTTCATTGCCTCCCTAGTCTTCTAAACACAGCATATACTGTCATGGAACAGATTACTGAGTTGAGTCCATTTGTACTTACAGCCATTGTTCTCTCTCTTTTTTTTAAATGAAAAATGGATGTGAATAAAAGTTGAGCTGGTACATTCCTTTTACGACCGATTTCTCCAGTCACACTACACTACATGATTACTACAAAGTATCAACAAATGAACAAAAGTGTTTTCCCTGTGATGTCACGAACACCGCAAAGCACCAATGCGTGAACGACAAGTTCGGGTGGGGGGAGGGTCTCCCATGACGTATCGATTGACGACACCCTAATGATGAGCAGTTTGTATCACTCCATACCGTTAAAGCAATCTGTACCATAGGCCAAGACCCACAGAACCTCAATCGCAATGACCTGTACGCTTTGTGACAGACAGACAGCCATTTTTATAAAATGGAGTCTCCTGAGAATATTTTCAAACTGGACACCGTTCTTCCACTGTAACCATTAGACATTTGTTTCTCCTTTCTTTGACATTTATCTATTTAATACATTTACCTACGCTTCTGTATAAAAATGTACAATATAAATAAATGTAGTTATTGTTGTTGCTGTCTTGACAGATGGCCATTTTATGGCAAAATCACTGAAATTTTGTACATAAAGGGACAATTTGGCAAAAGATAAACTATTTCAGAAGCAAAAATCTTTTCAGGGAATGTTCTGGAATTGACTTTGGTTTGTCTGTGTCAGAGGATTATTTTATCCCCAAATTTGCATGCCTTTGTTTTTGATATTTAGTGCTTCGATCCCTTACAAAGTCTGACAGTTTTCTCTTCTGCACAGTTTCTCCATGTGTATCGATCACTTAATTAAGATGGAGAACATCACATCCATCATTGGAAATGTGGCCCTCAAGTGGCTAAGCCCCAAGATCTGCTGGTTCAGTTTCCATTGCTCACTTACTATATGACTATGAGCCACTAAACTGTAACTGCTCCTACTTTACAAAAATATTACCAGTTTTGCTACCAAACCGTATACAATAAGTTTTCCTTAGTTAAACTGAGCATCATGTGATAAACATTACTTAAAACATTAGTGAAAGCGAAGTACACCACCTTAGAGTAGGGTGTAGACAAAGGGGGCCTAATTTTATCCTCGCTCAAATTGCCTCATGCAATCATTTTATTTTGGTTTGGTTTTCCACCGGCCACATGATGGATGCCAGATATAAATCAGCTCATACCAGAAGCAGCTGTACCTCAATGTCACTCTAATGAGTATTGCATGTCAGTTGCTGGTTTTCTGTAATTGCAAGCAATTTTCTGAAATGCAAAAATAATTATCCATGAGGTTAGACTCAACCAAACATTGATGTGCCTGACCCAAACAAAGACGTTATCCAGTTAATGGAGCAATAGAACTTTTCAGGAAGTGCGTGGGAGGGTAGGGAGATTATCTCAAGGTAGGGAGATTATCACACCAGAAAAATTTGTAAGTCTACAAAAAGTTGATGTAAGGATATCAAAAACTTTAAGAAATCTGATTCTTAAAAATAGGAATTGACATAAGGTAAGTTGTGTTAGGATGGGATTATAAAAGATAAAAGAGAAATGGATGTCATTGGAATGTGTGTGTGTCAGGCAGCAAAGGACACTCCAACCTCACTCTCAGGGCACTAGGGCTAGGCAAAGATGGGCTAATTTGTGTTTTACTCTCAACAATGCCATAAAAGTACATGAGATCCAATTAGAAGTACGATTGGCCTTTCCTTCCTCCCTCCCTTTAAATTTTGAAATATTGCCTTTCCTTTCATCAGAGAGCACTAAAAGGAATAAAAGGTTTTCAGGAGCTGTGTTTGTGAAAAGGGAAATTTGAGCCACTGTGCACAATAATTGGGTGACTACACATTTTAAATGGCGAAGAGAGGCAGACATAAGAAGTGTTCTAAGTGTGCTGTTTTTGTAGAAGCAGGAGAATGAACATAGAAAGTATATTTGAATCTTGTGGGTTCCTTCTAGCAACAACATAAAGCCAGCACCTTGAAATTAGACAGCAGGAGATAAGAGACCACCTTTCTGAGAACCACCATTTCTCAGTTCCAAGTCTATGTCAAAATGAAGGGTGTAGATCATCAGGCCAGCAACCGGATCTGTAAAAACACCAAGAACCAAACCATAGAGACCAACTGTATCACTTTGTCTTTTGTAAGAGAGTCCTAAGAAGTGAGAAAAACTGAACATTCTACTATTGCAGACACATGCTGTTTTAGATCCTGAGAGCGATCAGGGTAAAGAATCTGACTAGAACAGGGCATTCCACCCAACAAGGTCATCCATCCTCTCCACCTAACATCTAACAACAAGTTGAGATCTGAAGGTTTCTAAAGTTTTACTGTCCACCAAACTACTTGGTAATTTAGTCCTTGCGGTGATGATTCTTTATGTGCAGAAAAACATTCTAACATTTGTACAGAATTTGTAACTAACAGGTTTTCAATCGTGTTCTCATATTCTTGTTGAATTTATTTTAAAGTCACAGCTGGAATCGACTGTGCTAATTCATTTCATAATTTCAATCACTGTGACTGTGTCACCTCTTAATCTCCATTTGTTTAAACTAAAAATGTTCTGCTCCTTCTGTCTCTTCTCATAGCTCATACCACCCTGCCCTGGAATCAGCCTAGTCACTCTTTCCTGGACTTTTTCTAGATAGATAGATAGATAGATAGATAGATAGATAGATAGATAGATAGATAGATAGATAGATAGATAGATAGATAGATAGATACTTTATTAATCCCATGGGGAAATTCACATACTCCAGCAGCAAAAAAATAAAGTCATACATGGAGATGCTGGAAAGGCTGCCACTCGCTGCGGTGCCTGAGTCAAACCTAGTGCTGTTATGTCCTTTTTTGCAAAATGGAGACCAAAACTGAACACAATATTCCAGGTGAGGCTTCACTACTGCATTGTATAACTAAAGCATAACCTCCTTTGAGCTGTACTCTACATGTCATGATATATAACCTAACATCCTATTAGCTTTCTTGATAGTTCTGTACTCTGTCTGAACATAGATAGTGATGAGTCCACTATAACTCCCAGGTCCTCCTCATAAGGGGTACTTTCAGTTTTCAGACCTCCCATTGTGTATTTAAATCTAACAATTCTTCTTCCTATGTGTAATTCCTCACACTTACTTATATTGAACTTCATCTGTCACAAACCTGCCCAAGACACCACATTTACTATGGCAGGTAAACAGTTGAGCCATCCTACCTGACAGCTAGCAATTTCCTTTTAAGATGCATCAAAACAATGTAGATGACAACACCATGGTGTGGACCACATAATCCTCTAGAAGATGCGTAAGTCAGAATAGTGTGCTCAACAATCATCATAATGGGAAGTGACTTTGCTTAATGAAAGATAATTTCAATACAACATGACTGGTAAGCTTGCTCACTCACCCTGAGAGTGTTTTGGCCTACCAGATCCTGGTCACAGACAGAAAGTGAAATTAATAAATTTACAAGAATAATTTTTTTGACAGTCTGGCACCATTATATTAGTTTATATATTAAGGCAATGGGTTCAATTTGTGTTACTATAAAAAGAAACATAAAATCCTGCCAGCAAAAAGGAGGAAATATACAAGCTGCATCCACAGGGAACAGGAAGATCCAACTAATTTAGTCGCACTAAAGGCAAAATAATGTGAAGCAGTTAGAATGTACTGAAAGACTCATACAGACATGGGAGGATGCAAGCTTCACCCAGGCACCCTGAGATTTGAACCCAGGATGCCGGGGCAGTGAGGGAGCAGTACAGGCCGATGTGCCATAGCCCACTCACCCAATATTAGTAACATATTTCAGTTTACAGCGTTAAAATGCAGATTTCTGGTTCCTATGATACATTTGGCATTACGTTTATTTAACTGAGGAATATGTTTATGAAATCAGTTCTTTAAATAGTATATTTATTTAGCTGGTGGTTTTATTGAAAGTGACTTACAATTCACAAGTGTATAGTACAACTATTTCCATATTTCTAGAAATGGAGCGCCGGCTGGATAAATGACTCACTCAAGGTCACACAGTAAGTAAGTGGTGGGAAGGAAACTGGTTTACAGTTCCAAGCCCCCGTCACTAAGCCACATTGTATTAAAAACACAATTACATAATGTTTTAATATACTGAAAGTACATATACATTTTGGTCTGTGGGATTTGCTGTTAGAAGGCTATGTTCTAATGGAATAAAAATCTATTCTACTCAAACAATATCTGCAAGAGACTATTTCACAGAGAAAATAGGTTGACTCCCATTTCTTCTTAATCAAGTAAGCAATTATATTAATTTCCAGTTTAAACATAATATTGAATTCAATTTCTAAACTGAACATTTTGCATGGATTCTTTAAAAGCACTACAAAGCTCATTTCAAAATCTCTTCACAATAAAGAGAACGTCCAAACCTATGTCCATCAATTTTAAATATTGCACATTTCTGGCGTTTCGGAGTAATGCAGGGAGATACCTAGATCTAGTGGGTCGACCCAGTAGGGGGTTAAGAGTTGCACTTTGTGGTCTGGATTTTTCTGTGAGCTCATATGCAGTTGATTCAGACACACTGGCCTGAAGGTATCTATGTGATCTCCCTGGTCTGTAGAAAAGCTGCCCTTCAGGTGAAGTTGTCCTTGCTTTCAATGGCTTCAGGCTCTGAGATGGGGGCTGACCTGACAGCTGCTCATCCTACAAAAAAAAAAAAGGAAAGAAAAAATAGTTAATGCACATGCCATTCTATCTGTCCTGTAGTTATGGCAAAATCCATTTCAACAGCTGCTACCCTTATGGATTTCAGTGTTTTACAACATGACCAAAATAATAACATTTAGGAAGTACTTCTTTTTGTCTCACATGAAGTAGCCCATAATGTGTTAAAGACCTCATGCTGGACATATTTATTGCAAATTTGTAAACTGTGAGATTTCAAAATATTATTATCACTAGTTACAATTTATTTAGAAATGTTTTATTATTATTATTATTATTCAGCAGGTCAATATATTTTTTCTCTTAGTTTAATGTACATTGTGTTTTAATGTTTAAAAATTTTGTCTAGATTATAGCTGACATTTTAGCTGTAAAAATACGCAAGCACTACTCTGATCCTGAACTCGATAGAGAATGCTACACATAAATTAGTTCAGTTGCCTTGAATGGGGATGTGGCATTTAACACTGCTGCCTCACAACTCCAAGACTTCATGCCTTGTCACTGTCTGTGCGGAGTCTGCGTGTTCTCCAAAGGTGTGTCTACGGTGTCCATTTTAGGACATCCTCTTATCACCGACAAAATACCATCCTTCCTCTGGCAAAATTCTGTTCTCTGTCTTACTTCTTTCAAAATGGCATCCATTCTTCTACAAAACTTTCATGAACCTTGTGGCAAAACTTAACACCCTCTCCTGCCTCTTTCAAAATGGCATATGACCAGCAACATAAATGCCATCTGCATCCTCCTTCCTGCCTCCGACATGTGCCAAAATCTCTCTTTTCCCTGTTACCTCAGACACAAAATGAAGAACAAAAACACAAAATGGGCACTCTGGATGGTGGGGTGGTAGCTGTCAAACATTTTTACATCATTTGGACAGCCAATCACATTCATCCCTTTTCATTTTTTTTTTTAAACTGCATGCTGCAGCTTCAGTATGACTTATGGCAGGGGTCCTCAATCCCAGTCCTGGAGGGCCGCAGTGGCTGCAGGTTTTTGTTCTAACCCGATTGCTTAATTAGAAAGAAATTCTTGCCAATAATTTGATTTCATGGCTTGTTAGTACTTTAACTCTGCCATGTCAGGAAATTCTCATATCCTGGATTTTCTTCCCCTTTCAAAGGATATCATCCAAATGATTTGAAGGCTAAAATGGATGAGTAATTCTCAGTCCTTCACTTTTTTCTCTTCACTTTTCTTCCAAGTATTTAATTAAACCCTATAGTGCATGATAAATACACACAAGTGTAAATGGTAACAAGCTAAACGGAGAAATGTTGGCCTCTTTTGTAATTTGCATGTTACTGCTAATTAGGAGCAATTAAAAACCAAGAGTACAGCTGTTTAAGACTAAAATAAGCAATAAGGGTTCAAAATCTTAATGAGCGAGACAACTAAAGTGAAGCAGAAGTGTTACTTGAGCAATAAGTGCTTCTTATTAAGCAATTGGGTTGGAGCAAAAACCTGCAGCCACTGTGGCCCTCGAGGACTGTGATTGAGGACCCCTGGTGTTTTGCTTATATAGTGTTATTTGTAACATGTATTTTTATAATCTACTTTTTGCACATCATAGATGATTTAAAATGTAAAATGATAATGTTTACTTCTTTGGTATTTAAAGCATCGTTCACTTTCCTTTTTCTATAATTTAAAAATGGAGTAGTGCATTGTGCATTTTAATGTGGTTTTGCCTTTTTTTACACTTTTAATCATTTGGAAAATCTATTCCCATGTTTCAATAAAGAAAAGACATCCCATACAAAGTTTAAAAGCAAATAAGTACTGCAAACAGATGTTGCATCTTATTTAGTATACAGTGTGCTGCAATAACGTTCATTTGTACAAGAGAATGTTAAATGAATACAATTGTAAAAGTTGATCAGTCAAGTGTTAAATGTCTAAAATAGTAGAAAAATGGGCTTACCACACTAAAATTTGAGACGTATTATGAGAAATTTGCACATTGATAATATGTGGAAAGCAGATGATAAAAAAATCATAACACAGATAACATTACATTAGAAAAATGCTATAAGGTGTTTTGAAGCTGCACTGTGCTGAAGTTAAAAAAAAAAAAACAAACATTTAAAACAAATGAACACGATTGGCTCCCTAAAATTCTAAAAATGACTGACAGCTACCACGCCCCCTTCAGAAGTACTGCTTGCGTTTTTCTCATTTCTGGGTCTGAGGAGAGAAATTTAACTGGAGATCTGAGGCAAGAAGGTGCCCATCGTTCTGTTGGATGGAGGAAGGCGAATGGGGTTTTTGTCAGATGCCATTTTGAAAGATGTAGGAGTGATGATGGAATTTTATCATAGAGAACATAAGGTTTTGTTGGAGGCTGTAAGCCATTTTGAAAGAGGTATGAGGGAGGATGGCATTTTCCCACAAGAGGATGGTGTTTTGTCAGAGGCAGGATGATGTATTCTTTATGCATGAAGTGATGAATATAAATTGGCCTAGTGTGAATAATGTACTGGTGACCTATGTTGAGGGTCTTGTGGCTAATGCTGGTGATATTGACTCTAGCTGCCCTACACCCAGCTGAGAAATAACAGGTTTCAGAAAATGGAAGGACAAATTATTTACTAAATATTTAATGAATCACAGAAAATGGCTGACACTGCTGATTTACAGCTCCAGAATACATATGTTTGACTCCTGGCCTGGGCACTGCCTGTTTGTAGTTTATTCTCCCTATTTCTGTTTTGACTTTTCTCCATTTTCTCACTTTATTATTCTAAAGTCATGCAGGTTAGAATAATGGACAATTGTAAATGGACCTAACATGACTGAATGTGCCCAGTGTTGGACTGGTTTCTCATCCAGAACTGGTTCCCACCTTGTGCCCTAAGCTCTGTGGACCAGTGACGTGTGGTGAGGTTCATGGCTGGTGACTCCTTCAGAGTCAGATTTACAAATATATGAACCCCAAAGAGTAGCTTCTTCACTATTCAACTGGCAGCATGCACATTGACTACTGGTTATGTTTCATATTTCACCAGCATTCTTTACACACACATAGACAGGTGAGGTACATATTTGGATAAGAAAGAACGTTACATTTATAGCAGCGAGAGAGAATGGAAAAAGCGCATTTGCTCTGCAACCCTGCATGCGTTCTAAATTTGCCATTGCAATTCCACAACTCATACTCATACAACACAAATTAAAGTATTGAGTGGTGTACAAAAAAAACAGATTTCAATTTTGACCTTAATTGAAAAATTTAGTTGTTTTTAAAAGCTTTTAATTATGATGCTTTAATCAGTTTTAATACAGATTGTTCAATAAAAGGATAACAAGAAAAACAAAAGAATATTTTATCCATCCATCCATTATCCAACCCGCTATATCCTAACTATAGTGTCACGGGGGTCTGTTGGAGCCAATCCCAGCCAACACAGGGCGCAAGGCAGGAAACAAACCCCAGGCAGGGTGCCAGCCCACCGCAGGGCACACAAACACCCACCCACACACTAGGGACAATCGCCAATCCACCTAACCTGTATGTCTTTGGACTGTGGGAGGAAACCGAAGCACCCGGAGGAAACCCACGCAGACATGGGGAGAACATACAAACTCCATGCAGGGAGGACCTGGCAAGCGAATCCAGGTCTCCTAACTGCGAGGCAGCAGCGCTACCCACTGGGCCACCGTGCCGCCCAGAATATTTTATTTAAGGTCAAAAATTAAGTTTTTAAATATTGGATTGTTTTTTTCTTAGTCGGATCCCATTTTTTATAAAATTGAAAACCGTTTATGGTCTTACCTTTATTTGTAAATGAAGTCCACGCGCCTATCCTTCTCCACAAAAATTTCTGTCACTCCTTATTTTCCATTCGTTTTAAAAGTCTCTCAGCCTCAATGGAGATTATCGCCAAGAAGAACAGCAGAAACAAGCACCTGTTGGGCTCACATGCACCCCCTTCAGTACCGTCTGCCTCACCCTGTGCCTTTTCACTGCGGTTTTATGTCCGATCAGCAAGACTAAATATGTCACACACATTTATTGAAGATATCAGCTAGATTGTGGAAAGTCAGGGTGTAATAAACGTGTCTGCAAACATTATATTGGCGACATACAGAGAGACAGCAACAGGCTTGTGCCAACTGCATGCATCAACCCCGTGTGTGAGGGTAGCGCAATCCGAGGTGAGGCTCAGCTTGGCTTGTCTTATCTCATCTTGTCGCTGCTACACCTTGCATTTATCTTCTATATTTTATCAGCGATTTTGACTATAATAATTGATCAAAATGATTGGAATCATACAGAAAACTAATTTTTAGCACAGACTAGTAGACACATTTATTTTATGTATCATTATTAGTTTTTTTTCTGCCTCACCTGCCTCTGCTGACCGCATGTACCCGCCAGGCACACACATTATTTCTTCTCTCTTCTTCTTGGATAAGTGAGTTAGAAAATGGACAGATGGATAGACACATCGACAAAGGAGTATTTAATTAAGACAAAGAAATCGAGTATAAGTTTATTTAATTCAGCTGGAAGCTGGTCTTACCAAGGCAAAATCTTTCTCAGCTTTCAACTAAAACAGAATCAGTAAGACAAATATTCTGTTGAATTCCACTTTTAGCTCTTGTGTGTCTGTCGTTGCTCAAGCGTCTCATGAAGCATTCATAAGGTGTTACATGTTGCTCTGACCTTTCACTTCAGCTACAAATGTGCACTGTTTAAAAGGTCTGTGTTTGGAGCAACAGTGTCCTTTCAGTCAGACTAAAAGATTATCTGTAAAATACAAAACCATGTTCTCTGTACTCCATCCCTCCATTCCTTCTATCAGTCTGCTGTTTTACTGAGTCTATCCTAACAAAAACAAGTTGTGGTATACCATGTACTAAGCAGCAGTCCCTCTACAGAGCTGAACAGTTTTAGGAATCGCTATGTCCTTGATGTCAAGATGGCTAACTCAAAATGGCCATCTAGGATATAAAAAAAAAAAGTATCTTCTTCCTTAACACTACGAAGCTGGAACTGGCAGATGATCCTCACTAGCACAGAATCATGTAAACATTTCTTTAAGACCAACTATTAGATCATCTTAAAATCCTGACAATCAACAAATTGAGGAGCATCTTACTGTAAAGCTGACTTACAATATACTTCCAAATGTGAAAAATTATTGTTTTTTTCCCCTTTAAAGACAAACAACCTTGAGTAACCATAAAAAAGTAAAACACAGCATCATGTCAACCCGAATTGCCAGTTACGTTTTAGAGAAAACTAATTCATAAACTGGCAATATAAGTCTGTTCTCATCTGTGCTGCAGTGTTGGATGTTTTAATTTCCTTTGCGGAAAATCTGTTCTTCATAAAAGTACTGTGTGGAAAAAGTTGATTCATACCATATTTACATTCTTGCTAGTACCTGGAAAAGAATCAAAAAACAAGACAGAACCAAAGAAGCAGTATTTGGAAAGCTCCCTGAGAGGCAATGGCACAAAGAGAGATTCTGTGCCTCGATGATTCCAGTGACTAATTGTAATGCACTGTCACCTTTATGTTCAGTGCTTTGGACTTGATAACTCTAAATTCTGAACTGCTTTAAATAATAAAGAAAATGAGAGCCAAAGGTGAGACCTAAAATTCACAGCAGCAGCAGCTTGGTCTAGTGGAGGGACAGCTTCAGAAAACACAAATTACTACTTGTTAAAAATTAAACTTAATGTGAGAGAATACTTCACATGGAAAGAAATAACACCTGTAAATATATTTCCTTTATTGTTCAGGTTAATATGCACATACATCAAAAATGTTGAATCAGAATCTTAGATTTAAGTGAAAACATTCTCAATAACATTCTCAATAACTCACAGAAAATGGTGAATAATGCATTTTGCTCACTATCATAGTAGTTTCAAATAAAGTTTTCATAAGCAATAGTGCATCATAGGATTTAAGAAGCATTTTGTGAGTAAAGAATACAAGACTGGCAGCATCTACAGTAAATGTGAATTTGCCAGTTTTCCTGAGTATATTTTTAGCAGATATGGCAGGGTTAGGTATGTGAAAAAATGAGTGGTGGTTTCTTCCTATAATTCTACGCTGGACGTTATGGTTTTACCAGCCTCATTGACGGAAGTAGGATAAGTCTACAAAACTATTATAGTCATCTGTGGAATGAAGGAACAATTCAGGACCAGCAAGTTGTGCAAGTGAAGTGTTGCAATATTTTAGGTTAGCAAGCAATTCAAACATCCAATCAGAGAAACACACAAGAGAATCCTATTGTTAAATCTCAAAGCTCAAGACACTGCCTAACAGGCAGGACAGTGCAAAGATGTGCTCAGGGATTGGTGAAGGGTCAGAAATACTAGACAGGAGTCAGAGACTAGATAGACCAAAACTAAAATGGACAAACCAGAAGACAAAGACAAGAAAGAAATCAAAACTCCTAATACAGGCTTGCCTTGTTTAACCTGACTATCATTACAAAGCCAGTGTTTTAAATAAAATGATCCCAAAACCTGGATGCCAGGGTATGCTCACCACCATCTTTTATAGGGGCAGTGCAAAACTTTACAGGTAACTTTACAGGTCACATATTATATATATGTGTGAATATATGTGTGAATATATACATATATTTGTGAATTTCCCCTTGGGATTAATAAAGTATCTATCTATCTATCTATCTATCTATCTATCTATCTATCTATCTATCTATCTATCTATCTATCTATCTATCTATCTATCTATCTATCTATCTATCTATCTATCTATCTATCTATCTATCTATCTATCTATTATCTGACTAGTAAGGGGGTTGTTTCTATAAATTATATATTGGTGCCTATTCATTCACCAAAAGCAACATATGCAAAAATAGGAAAAACTGAGATTCACTAGAGTGTAACTACTAACTATCTCCATATCAGGTCATAGTCTCAAAGAACACAAGCCATTAATATGGGGGAAATGTTTTAAAAGCCCCAGGTATTCATTATTGCTGGGCAGGCCAGGGGACTACAATTCCAACAAACACCTTCTGGTGTCCAAAATATTGTAGTTTACTGCTGCTGCCATGTCTCGCCCGAGAGAACAATTACCACATTACCTTCTGGTAATTATTTCACTTCACAGTTCTAACCACTAATGACTGTTCTGATAACTTTCCAGACAGATTTGGCATCCTGTCCACAGAAAGGTCCTGACAACCTCCAAGTTAGGATACCAAACACCTTGCAGTTTGTTCTACTTATTAGCTGTCCTTTACAAAACTCATAGTTGTCTGCCACCAATGAATTCCACAGTGAACAGAACAATGAGACAACAATATCACACAACTTGAAATCAACACCTCCTTCTTAACTAGTTAATAGACATCAATACATCAACAAGAAAAAAAAATAGTTTTCCTAGATCTCCAAGTGTGTAAAGCATTCATTTCCATAAAATAGTGTAGAAGACAGTGACTTATCCTTAACATTTTCAATGAGAAACTTTTGCATTTTTGCTGTAAATGATAGACAAAGAGCTGATAACTTCTATAACATTCAGGTCATATTCCTGGCTAACACAGCCAGGTTGCTTGTCCCAGGGTCTTAACTATTGCAACTGTTGATAAGGATTAGCCCAACATAAACACAAGAATCTGCACTCACAAATTACTGAAAAAATAGGCAGCGTTACAGACATGAAAACAAGTCCGCTGATGAAATCAATTCAAGCATCCATTTAAGACTGTGAGTTGGAAAGAAACTTGAATGTTGTCTCTCAATCTGTCCATACTACAAGAAGTATATTTGGTGAAGTTCAGTCCATAAGTTTTCATCATTGACTCCACAGTGGCAGACCAATGATTGTGTAGGCCCATTTTATTCTAAGAATAGAGAGATGAAGCTTCTCTTAGAACGCAATATGATTCAAATGGAAAATACCATTTCATTTTATCGTTTAGTAAGTCTACAATGCATTAACACAATATATACTGAGTTCATATACTGGTGACACTACAGGACCTACATGGATCTTTTGTCTGCTACAAACTCTTGCTAGATGGGTGTTGTAAACATGTTCTTTCTAATGTATGTTTTGACTCCAGGATGTACGCTCTTCCATACAGCTTTTGAGGGGTTCTTATTCTCCTTTACAATATTCATAGATGCCGGCTCTAGATAATGCAATTTTAAAGGCTCAGGCATAACTTTGTGATACATACATGGAGGAATAGAATAGATCTTCAGATTTTTTGACGTGTGTAATAATGTGTTCATCAATGTGCATGGATAATGACTGGGTGCAATAGATTGTTCATTAAGTTTTACAGGTATGGCAGGAATGCAAAGAAACTAAACCAGTGTATCGTAGCTCATAGGAATGAGTTTTGACGTGCTCATTGAGGCCTTGATGAAGTGTTCAGTTAATCAAGGCATCTAAATTGTCTTTGGGTTTTTAAGAAAGATGTGGATAGCAGAATAAGAACATTTATAAATCATAGCTTTTGAAATGTATACCTTCCCATCACTTATATCTGTTATGGCTTGCTTTTTGTCACCTTGGGTAAAGGTGTCAGTTGGTCACACTTTAGTTTACTTATCCATTATAAAGCTACAGAAGCATAAAAACAACGATACAGACTCACAGGACCAATAACAGAGCTAAACAATCAATCAATATGTATATTGTGCAGGGACTTCAAAATTAATGTAACAAGTACAACATTGTACATCAGGAGGAAGCATTGAATTGTCTAATAGCAGTAGGTGGAAAAGACCCCCTGAGGCGCTACTTTGCACACTGTGGTGGAATGAGCCTGTGGCTAAAAGTGTCTCCAAGTGAGCACCTCCTTGAGGGGGTGGAGGGGATTTTTTATGATGGCATCCAATTTTGCCACCACCCTCTTTTCCATAACAGCTTCCACTGTGTCCAGGGTTCACCCTGTGATGGAGCAGGCTTTCCTGATGTGCAGTGTGGGTTGATTTTAGATTACTGCATTTCACCAAAGTGTTTCTGTGATCACAGGACCACATGCCAGCATACTCAGGATTTCTTTAGGGTGCTACAGCAGTGCTATCCCATTTTTCAGTGGGCAGTAACTGAGATTAGAGACCAGACTAGCTATTCATTTTGTAACCAAATCTAGTAAATTTAGTCAATAAACAAATGGGAAGACTAAGGATCATGACTTCTATAATTTTAGATTCTACTGACCCTAATTAATTGTTAAGGTTAAAGGCGAAAGCTCCAATTTCCTTGTCAGAGTTAGCTTTGATATTTAACAGAAGAAAAGCAGGAAAAAAAATGCAAAGACAATTTGGTGTCATCATCAATTCATGCCTCTCTGAAACAGAAAATTACAAATCAGTAATGAAGAAGTTATTGAAGATCACAAGCACATTTCATAACCGGGAGTTTCTCGTATTATTCATCATTCAATATGGTGTCTTTATTGTAAATTGTGTTACATATATCCATCCATTATCCAACCCGCTATATCCTAACTACAGGGTCACGGGGGTCTGCTGGAGCCAATCCCAGCCAACACAGGGCGCAAGGCAGGAAACAAACCCTGGGCAGGGCGCCAGCCCACCACAGGACACACACACCAAGCACACACTAGGGACAATTTAGGATCTCCAATGCACCTAACCTGCATGTCTTTGGACTGTGGGAGGAAACTGGAGCACCTGGAGGAAACCCACGCAGGCATGGGGAGAACATGCCAACTCCGTGCAGGGAGGACCTGGGAAGCAAACCCGGGTCTCCTAACTGAGAGGCAGCAGCGCTACCCACTGCGCCACCGTGCCACCCTAATTGTGCTACATAGCGATTCACAAAAAAACAAAGTCAAATACAAGGATGGATGCCAGAGACATCAAAGAACCTGACTTAAACTACTGTCAGCTAAATTCTAAGTCAGTAAGGGCCATGTTCCAGGTATTATGCTCTGCTCTTTCCCACCGTAAAAAGGGCGATGTAAGGCTGTTATTTATTGACTTTGGCTCAGCCTTTAACAATTGTCCCCACCAGACTAGCAACAAAGTTACAGAATCTAGGACTCAGCTCCACCCTACGCACATGGATCCTGAGCTTTTTGTCTGCCAGACCCCAAGTAGTTCTGGATAGTAGTCCAGCTCCATTACCCTGAACATCTGCAACCCCGTGGTGTGTTCTTATTTCCTTGCTGTGTTCACCATACTCATATGACTGTGTGGCCAGGTACAACTCAAATGCCATTGCAAAAGTTACTAATGACACAGCCTTAATGTGTATATGTGCTATACAATTACAATTACTTGGGTATTTTTAATCTGCACCTTTTAAAATTTAATATTCATTTCATTGCAATGTAAAGGCAGCTTACTTGAGCTGCAGTTGTGGAAGGCCTTATCAGCAACAACAATGAGAAGCCCTATCTAGACAAAGTGGCTGACCTGTCACTGTGTTGTCAAGAAAACAGTCTGTCCATCAGCGTCTATAAAACAAAAGAGCTCATAGTGGATTTCAGCAGGGCTGAACGAGACACAAAGAACTGAGCACATACTTCTATTAACGGTGGTGCGGTGGTGAAGGCTGAGAGTTTCGGATATCTGGGAATCAACATCAAGAGTGACTTAACATGGTCCACACACACACACAGACATTCTAGTTAGAAGGACAAGGCTGCACCTTTATCATCTCAGAAAACTGAAGAAATTCAGAGAATCAAAGATAGTCCTGAAATCCTTCTACAACATGGCTGTTAAAAGCATACTGCAGGATGCACCACTGTCTGATATGGAAATGGCTCAAAAAATAACCATACAGTGATGCAGAGAGTTGTGTATTCGGCTGAGCACATCGTGAGGATATCAGTACCATCCCTATAAGATCTACTGTATATCCAAAAAGGTAGCCAGGATCATGAAGGACTCCCCTCACCCCTTTTACAGCCAGTTTAAGTGGCTAAGAACTGGCAGGCGATTGCGTCACCTCAAATCAAGAACAGAAAGATGATAAAAACAGCAAACGGTTATTATAACAGGCATTCCTCAAAATGGTAAAAATAGTCAATCTATTATTTGTATTAACCTTTTTTATTATTTAATAATTATTTAACAATTTTTTTATGAATATATGTGTTTAATAATTACAATTACTCTAGTATCTGTGCCTCTTAAATTTTAATTTAATTAATTAATTTAATTTATTTAATTTTAATGGATATTTTTTAATTTTATTGCACAGTGCAAGCTACTGAGAGTGAATGTGTGAATTTCCCATTGGGATTAATAAAGTATCTATCTATCTATCTATCTATCTATCTATCTATCTATCTATCTATCTATCTATCTATCTATCTATCTATCTATCTATCTATCTATCTATCTACTCATTCAGCTGCATTTTACTGTATACTGTGTGTGTGTGTATGTGACAAATAAAATCTAAATGTCTAATCTTTATATCTCAAAGGCAGACTAAGAGTTTCATGAAGCCATCATGTAAAAACCCTGTCCTCTGAGAAACAAGGACACAAGCGCTCAAAAGCTGAGTGCCATACATTTGATTTGCTGGATGCAAAGTTTCACTGTCCTAATTCCATAAAGAATTTTAAGATAAATCAAAATCTACAAAAATATTATGTGGCTTTATTTTTTTGGCCAGAGAAAGAAATTGGACAAGGACTGAGGCCAACACCTGGAAATATTCATAGGCAGCAGAGAATCTGTGTAGCTGGCCAATCCTGAAGACGTTCAGGCTACACTGACTGTTGACGGTGAAGTGGCCCTGTGTGATTGAGTCAGGATGAATGCAGGAGTGCGTCCAGAGATGGACTGAAGTTCCATCCAAGATTACTTCCTGCCTTCCTGTTCCAACAGTCGCTGGCTCTGCACAGCTCTGAACAAGATGCAAGGATAAGGAAAAAAGAGTTTAAACAAGAAAAAGATATTAAATTGTATTTGGAGGTGTTTCCCTTCTGTGTATTGAGTCGTTTTATCCATCTTACCCTTTTCTGTTTGAGACTGGATGTCAAGAACACCTGTTTTTCCAGTACAGTACTGTGAAGTGAATATGATGCAATTATTAAAATAACAGTGGCATCTGTAATGATAATAGCAATAGCAGTTGTAATGAAAATGATTATGATGAAAAATAATAATACATTTATAAAAAAAAAACAGATGCAAAAATATGCAGCAAAGGACTGATGTTCTATGATTACTTCTGGCCTTAAACCTTTTCTTTTGAGATTAACTGTCACTCCAGATATAGGTGCTGTGGAAAGGGGAAATCAAGAAGACGGACTGATTGATGATAGCAAACTAAATACTTTCAATACCAGCTTCTGCTTGGTAAACAGAGCCTGTTCCAACACCAGATATCACAAGCAGAAGCCGTCTCTGCAGTCGACGTCAGTCAACGCATGCTAAGTCACAGCCTTATGCCAGGCCACTTAAGAGATGTCAGTCAGTCAGGCGTCATGCCCTTAGACTGCGTTTTTGTAAGGAGCACACGCCAACACAAGAGAATGTGGAGAATACACAGAGAAGAAAGTATCCAATCACAGCGTGGCCACTGTCTTCTACTGCCACTAATATTCTTCATCAAATTGTTTAAAGCATATTGTTGTTTATTTATTATCCATTTTTGCTTACTTTGTAGTTCTAAGCTTATTACAATGACATAGATCTTTACGAGAATTTGTTAACTGCCTCAGTAGATAATTAAGCTCCAGTCTATTACTCAGAATTGATTGCTGCCACTTCTGTTACTATATTGCATTATTATTATTATTATTATTGAGATGATGATTATCTGGAAGGACGAATAATAAGAAAATGCAGATACAAAGATATCTGTGCATTGTTACTGTGCTCAAGGGAAGCACTGAAAGTCCACAAAAAGAAATGTTGAGGCACCAACCCGGTCATCCACATTTAATCAATGAAAATAATAAACAAAAACATGCGCTCGATGATGCTAGAAATGAACAGAAAACGGTTTCCTCAAGTTTGTGAAATCTCTCTTGGTTGCCTGTTTAGGCTCTGGGCTAGGAGCCCTGTTCTGCAGTGCACTCTGGTATTGAGTGCTACCTCCCTCCATTGACCGCAGGATATATAGCTGGGAAAATGGAATGGGCGGAGTCAAATGCCCTCATTGTGCATCTTCTCAGCACTTTGGAGGGAACAGGAGAAGATATGGTTAGTGGCAGTGCCCCCTCTCAACCCAGACCCCCTCAACCCAGATGACATAGCTCATATTTAAGTACTTTATTTATGAGAAAATATTAAGTGATATTTTCCTTTATTATGATAATTTCATAACAAAATGTTTATTTCATTACAATGGAATTTTTATTGTCACTTGTATATGGGATAAAATGATAGCTATAGTTTATAAACAGCATTTGATAAAGTGCTTGTTTTGGGTTTACAGGGCGAATATGCAATTTTAACAAAAAAACGACTTACATATCTCTGGATGCTCAAATGGTAGACTGATCAGTACGGTCTTTCTGTGGTGAATGTCTTTATTTCAATCGACTTTCAAGTGCAAACGGTGAAGATGAAAAGATAATGATAGAAAGGACCCAGTATCTGTATCCAAAATGTGTGCAACCATGTTTGAACAACTACTAGCGCCTTGAGCATAGGAAAGGCACTATATAAATAAATGTATTATTATTTTACTTCTTCCTAGAACAATGTTTTGAGAAACATTTACTTCACAATTAAATGAGTGTTACTCTGGAACTTGACCAAAAGGGAAAAAAAGGGAAAGAAACTGGCAACCATTCACTCCAAAAGGAGCAACACATTTCATATCCTCCAACCCTAACACATTACCATCTCTTTGAACCACAAAATATATATAATTATGTTTTTTTAATTTACTGACCAATTGCTTAAATTAAGCTTTTGTATGGAACTTCCAGTTATTTTCTACAGGTGGACTCCCATTATAATGAAATTTATATTTAATAAGAATATTTCATTATAATGGAAATTTTGAATATGGGGAAAATACATATACTATTGTGACTGGGGATTGCCGACGATTCGCCATCTCTAATGGCAGCAGTGCAATGGCAGCTCCATAACATGGATAAATCAATTGGTTGTCCTCTGCAGTATCAGGCTTAATGCAAAATGTGCTTGTTACGATGCTTAGAATATTTTAACACCAGGCTTTCACCTGCTGTTCCTCACACTCTCCTGGGGCCTCATGTATAAACGGTGCGTATGCACAGAAATGTTGCGTACGAATGTTTCCACGCTCAAATCGCGATGTATAAAACCTAAACTTGGCGTAAAGCCATGCACATTTCCACGGTAACTCATACCTTGGCGTACGCAATTTCTCTGCTCGGTTTTGCAGAAGGGCGGCACCCAGCGTCAAAGCAGTGCTACTGTTCCTGTGTGATCACCCTTTCTTTCTTAGCTCCACATTCCTGACGCGGCTTTATAAATACACTGAAATTAACTGCATATTGTTTATTAGTGTAATGCATCTGAGCGTAATTAACCTGTAGCAATATAATGGTCCAGGGAATAGCCATAGTATTCCAAATACCATAACTGCTTTAGCGTTGTAACTCTCACTGCATCTTCTTCTTCTTTCAGCTGCTCCCGTTAAGGGTTGCCACAGCAGATCATCTTTTTCCATATTACTCTCACTGCACCACTCGGAGTATTTATATCACTGTATCTGAGTGGGGAATCACAGCAGCAGCTGATCGGAAAGAGAATTATCGGTATACAGTTTCAAGTCCACACTACCTCAACCACAGCAAAAAGCGTCAAAGCCTTTCCTGTACGGACCTCGCGTTTCAGAAACAGTTTCATCCCAAGAACTATAAACGCACTCAATCAGTCCATCAAGTGCTCCTTGTAGAACTGTTTGTACTTATAAGTACAATTACCTCACTGTAAACTTACACTACAGTTATAATATTGCACAACCTGCGCTACTTTATAAAGCGCGTATGATGACAATATCATTTTTAAGATGAAATGCAGCAAAATATGTTGCTTATAGTATACAGATAAAACTTAACTTCATTTAAATAATCTGCATTGTTAATAATTAAACATGTGAGGACATGGTGCCGCAGCGTATAGCTAGTTCACGGATAGCTCCTGCCTTGCGCTGTATTATTGCTGGTGCTGACGTGACACTGGAAGGATAGACGGATAGAATAATTAAACATGTACTACGAAGATATTTCAATGTTCCTTAAAAGTTTTGAAGAATCGGCGTTCTAAGCTTACAGATGGCTTAACGTCTATTACAGAGCTGATTGTGTGGCGATTGGGTATTTGGAGAAAGAAAAGTACGTTTGAAAGAGACAGTATTTCTGTAATAAATTATTTCATCGAAGGTCGCACATGGCGCAGCAAGCCTCTTGCGTGAGATATGAACAATCACTGTGCCACTGTGTTCCCATGTTTAATAACATGCTTTCATTGCTATCATCATGAAAATGATATCACGTATACATCTCAGTATTTTAATTATTCAGAGAGCTGTAATATCTCGAATGTAATGGATTCTGTGTCCTGTCGGAGAAAGAGAAAGAACGGAAGCACGTAGTGATTCACACACATAGAGCACATAGAAGATCAAATACAGAATAAAGCATTTAACGTGCTACTTGAGAAACTAGTAAAATAAACGACTTTAAGATGAAGTTTATGATGTTCTACTTTAATGGCAAAATAAACTACGTGATTAAAGTGGAAATTTTGATATTAAAGTTGACATTTCGTGCTTTTTTCCCACTGTGTGCCTATTTTTTTTGTCTGTACCCTAATAAGCTTTCATATGACACTCAGACGGTGGGCTACGACTCGCCTTTTCACGGCGACTTTGATATGTGATGTCTTTTTTATTTCGGGCACTGTGCGACTTTGTGAACTTGATCTTTCGAGTTTCTCCGACACTCTGTCACTCGATCAACTTCCTTTTGTTGATTATACCACTGTTTAAACCAACAAATAGTAGGTTTTTCCTTTGCCTCCACTTGGTATTCGCTGAAATTCTTATATTTTCCCCCGTGCTTTTCCCATTGTCTTTTCACAGAAGGCTATTTATATCGATTTGAATATTCAAAGAGGCGAAATTCTGGGAGGAGTTGGGGCGGGACAGAAGGCGCGTGCACATGCGTTACTTTTCACGCTGATCGGGATTTATGTAGTGGAAGAACGTGAAATTTTGCGTGCGCACATATTCCTGCATCTGGATTATTCTGTGCGTACGCACAATCCCGCTTTTATGCTTACGCCATGTTATAGTGTGAGTTCTACGCACGGCGTTATACATGAGGCCCCTGGTCTGCCACAGTGGTGATTCTGAGACATTGGTGTTCTTCTAATCTGAAGATGGGAGCTAAAGCAAGACAATTGCCCCTGTGTCACAGCTCCTATCTTGTGTGTTTGCGTGCTGAAGTAACAGCTCCTATTTTGAATGAAGTCTTGAGTATGTACCTGCCTTCTCTATAAAGTAATAAAGTACCTGCATTTTCCTTAGAAAACTGGACTCGCTTCCTGTCTCTCATACAACTCTGAAACCCAAGTTTGACAATATCTCTATAAACATTTACAGATGTAACTTTTACAATTACATTGTACTGTTATAGTGACAATAAAGGTGTTTTATTCTTTTCTATTCTTACAAAAGGTGATTCTTAAACTGCAAAAAATGACTGCCCGAGACCCAAAATTTCTCAAAAGACTGTCACTTTCTTTTGACCTAACAAGAAAGAGACAGCCTGTGACAGGGTTCTCGAGACTTGGTGAAAAGTGTAGGTGCGGCATTAAATATTTTTTGCATTGAATTATTATCTTTGGTGGCCATTTTTGGTAAAAAAAACATCTGCTATACAAAAATGTACATTAAAATCTGTTTAACATGATCTGGTGTGAACGTTTGTCCGGGCCCACAAAAAGTATTCGTTATTCTGAAAATTTTGTTACTTTGGTATTTGCTATAACAGGATTTTTTGACTCAGCCTAGGGAGTCGTTCATCCACATTTCCTTTTGCAACACAAAACAATCATCCTCTTTCTCTTGCAACCTTAATTGCAATAGCATGGGGACATGTTATCTGCCTGCTCCACAGCCTTCTTAACACCACACAGGGTACTTACTACCTAGTTGTCTAGTGAACTGACATTTACATTGTTTGTTGAGTCCACCATTTATATTGGCAAAACATGTAGACAGCCTAAGTGAATCTATCATCAAGTCCATTGAAGCACAAATTGATTCTTTTTAATAATAATAATAATTCATTACATTTATATAGCGCTTTTCTCAGTACTCAAAGCGCTATCCACACAGGGAGGAACCGAACCCACAATCTTCCACAGTCTCCTTACTGCAAAGCAGCAGCACTACCACTGCGCCACTTTTTTTTTATCCCAAAGTCACATGAATGTTTCCATTTATGTTCTCTCACAAAGATTTACAGAGGTTCCTTAAAACAAAAGGACATTCTGAATCTTGTTTAATCCCATTCCAGATCTGTAGCAAGGCAGGTTGGACAGGGTGCCAGTCCACACAGCACCCACTCACAAACCCACACTAAAGCAGGGGCAATTTGCAATCACTCGTCATCTAACATCTTGTCTTCATTCTATAGTTATGTATTTCTAAAATACAAAGTTACATTTAACGTCTCATTTTCAAATATGGATGGACGATGGGAGTACCAGAAAGATTTGGGGAGAATGAGCAAACTTCTCATGGTCAACAACAGGGCAATGGACAAAAAACCAGAACATTTGATTTGAGGTGCAGGAGCAGTAACTATTGTGCCACCCTAAAAAAACATTTACAGCAAAAATATTTTTTACACCTGTCACTAACTTCTCCACATTGCTGAGTGACTGAAAAGTCTTTCATTTAACCTTAAAATTGTCAGAATGGCTCCTTTTCAAGCTCACTAATATGTTCTACATTTTTCAACTTCATTTTTTGACATTATTTCCTTCCATTTCTTCACACTACTCTCAGATCAATATCTTTACTTCCTAACTTCACTCCATTAATAAGCCTTTTTAATGGTTAAAAAATCTTTTATTTTTAAGTATGACATTATATAAGTAACTGTTGTCTGATTTCCTTTAGAAAATACATGTTGATACAACACTAATCCTTAAATGGAGAAAAGTAAAGATACTGTTGAAATTAAATCAAAAGTTCTGTTTTCCACTATGCACTCAAGCAAGCGACAGACGGAAGATAAAAGATAAAAAGATAAAAATGAGACAAGCGTACTGAAGTCCCCCATAATTTCTGAGGACTTCTGCAATTCATAGAATAACACAATTTATTCTGTAAACTGTAAACTACTCATTTTGAGTTCATTGTCTTAATACATATGGAGTGCAGTATAACTATACAGTGATCTGAAAACGTAGATCTTCTTAAATTTGTACAGCTTTATATATCAGGACATAACCAACAACCATTGAATTCTCAACAAGATGCTCAACTTCATCCTGCAAGCAACACATAACAGATTTTATTTTGTCGTTGCTTATTCAACAGAAAACAAATTTAACATGCATAAATCTGTCACAAAACTTACATTTTTGTTTCTTTTCATTGAAATAGACTGTTACAATGCTACAAGTCGACAGAGGAGAAAGACATGTGTGGTACAAAGTAGTCACAGAGTAACGTAACTGTAATGGAAATTTGCTGAAAGTAACACCCTATGGCAGACTAACTGGACATATTTCTTGGCCATGTTTCTACACTTAAGGAAATACTGAAATCATTAAATGTCACACTGAGCTATTGATCAGGAATATCATCTCTGCATCTTCTGTTGGAACTATAGAAGCTGTGCATACAAGCAATCTGCTTTTTTACTTCTGATGGCAGAACAAGAGATGACTCTATTTGATCTTCTGCAAAGAATGTTGTATACTGGCCAGCCCAGATGTACAGCTGGCACAATAAAGCTTCATTATTATGTGTATGCCAAGAGGCATGGCAAGGACCAATGTATAATTCAGGTTAAGTTAAGTGAAGACTAACATGAAAATGTTAAATTTACAAGAATGTAATTGCAGTGGTGAACTGCCCAGGCCTGCAAAACCTTTAATCAAATATTTTTAAATGTGCTAAATCACTACATACTTTTAGAATTATTTTTTTAATATTGCAAACATCATTATGGTTTAAATTTTGTGGTTTAGTTTGCTTTTTAGACATATCTTGAAGTCAGTGGAGAAAAAAAGTCCAGTAAAGGTTTACACAAAGTCTGGCCAAAGCTCGCCCATCTATCAATCAACGTGTTTATATTCCATTTCACCACTGGCCTTGAACTTATTTCAGCAGGCCATTGTTTTGAATCATTTGCTGCTATACTGTATGTAGCGGCTGACATTTTACCCTGCGCTGCTTGCACTGTTTCAACAACACCCAGGAAGTAAGCAGCATATGTTTGAGAAGTGATTATCGGATTTCTTTGTGTTTCTGTGCTCCCTTCCTGCTTTTACTGAGGAAAACATAGATTTGTTCATAAGGACAAAATACCTGATGTTGTTTGTAAAAGCTGCTAGAGTTTGCTTTCCCCATGTGTATAGGTGACAGCATGACAAATCTTAAATCTTCTCTGAATTTTCGTCATCCCATTTGATTAGAGTAGAATGTCCCCAGCTTGCCTGTAAACCCTTAGAGGTTAGTTTTCTCCGGCTTCCTTACTTGCAGGAGTTTTTGTTGGCCCATTCACAATAAGATATTTTTCTAATGTTCTTTTCATTTGTTATCCAATAGACATCCTTTGTTATCCTCTCCTCTCTTGCCCTTTAAGCAAAGCATCCATCCATTTTACAGATTTGCTTATTCTGAGCAGGGTCACAGGGAAGCTGGAGTCTATCTCAGCAAGCATCGGGCACAAGGCAGGTACAGTCTCTGGATGGGGCGCCACTACATCACGGGGTGAACACGCGGACACACGCCAGGGACAATTTAGCAACAGCAATTCCTAACTAAAGCATATGTTGTCAATTCAGATACTTATAACCATTAGAGACTTACAAACTGCCTCAGTTCAATTGCAATTTAATTTACATTCAAGATTCTTCCAACTTCAGTTTTTTTTATAACTGTATTTTTTTCTTTTACTCTTTGTAAAGCCCTTTGAGCAACATTTGCATGAAAATGTGCAAATAAAAAAAAAAGATGTTGGAACACACTGTAGTAGAAACACTCAGGCATCTTCACCAATCATTTAAAATCAGTTCTTCAAGAACAAGGGGACATAGTTGGAAACTTGCTCAGGGTAAATCTTGACCAAACTTTAGGAAGTTTTTCTTTACACAGAGAACCACAGACACTTGGAATAAGCTACCAATTAGTGTGGTAGACAGTAGGACATTAGGGACATTCAAAACATTACTTGATGTTATTTTGGGGGTTTAAGTAGATAGGACTGGCGAGCTTTGTTGGCCCATTCTCAATAAGATATTTTTCTAATGTTCTTTTCATTTGTTATCCAATAGACATCCTGCCTGAACCAGTGCCAGTGCTAGTTTATTTTGTGCCACCAAGCTTATTAGTGCGCCCACTGATTGTTTCCTAGCTAACCCGTGTGGCTGGGCTTTTGCTCCCATTATGATCTGCACCCTGGGCGATTGCCTATTTCGCCTTAATGGTGGCGCCGACCCTATTGAAAAAGTCAATAAGTGCATACCAGAAGAGTTTTAGAATTGTGAGGGACACTAGCAATAACTTTTTGGCAAAAGTTTAACATTTTAAAATGTTTGTTGTCATGTTATAGATTGGCTTCATTGCCTTCCTAAAATTATTTGTTAAAAATTTCAGTTTGTCAGGCTAAGGAAAGCCTTTTCAAATTTATACTTGCTTGCTATACTACAATAATGTTTTTTGATCCAGCAGTTTTCCGTTACTACACCATTATTTATTTCCATATGTACACCAGGACTACTTAGCCATAATACAGACTACTTATCAGAACCCCAAAACTTTCAGCACCTTAACAGTGGACATTACACATCCCAATTTGGAGTGCACACATTAAACAGAGTGAGCAGTATCTGTAAAAACCATAGTTTGTGTCCAAAGGTAGATAAAATACAGAGTAAGGATAAAAGTAAGGTGGAAAGTATTTAGAACTGGCCTGTCTCCATAAATATAAAATGTTCAATCGTTTTTAAATAGGTTGAATGAACTTTACCATGTCATAGCGAGTCACGGGAAGTTCACGTACTGTGGCATTTGTTTATTGTGGAGAACCCACCTGAACGTTTAACTTCAGATGCTATTTTAATTCTGGACACCTGATGATCAGACAGAGAGGGAAAGGCAGAAAGGGTAATGGAAATGACTGAAGTAGTAAAGGTAAAAAACAAGCACATTACAATTCAAACTGTGTTTTGAACTTTAAAATGTGTTAAAATGTGCTATCCAGTCATTGAAACACTGACTGAATTTATCCATGTTACTGCCTGGGAAGATAAGTTACGTCATCCTGATTAATGTTTATTAACTCAGAAACAGAAATGATTGACTGTGTACTAATATCTTAATGAATGGATCATTCTGACCCTTGAATGCTGTTGACTTAACAACAGGAACATCAGAACAAATACACGTCAATTAGCATATTGGATATGTGGACAACACATGCCGGTCTTGCTCTATTTGAATGTCAGTGCCTTCAAATGTAAACCGGCAGTACAAGTGAGCAGGTCTGAACATCTCCCTGCCACCTACAAGCATGTGATCAACAGCAGCAGCAGCAGTTCTCTTATTCCAGCCAGTCATGTTTGGGGTGGGTTGTTGTTTGTTTGATTGATATATGCCATAAAGGGATACACATGATCAGCAACAATCCTTAGATATGCCATGAAATTTAAATAACAAACAGTTGGTATTAAGACATATACTGCATGCCAAAAACATTCTTTACACCATTATACTACCACCACCACCCTGTGCCATTGATCCAAGGCAGGATGGATTCAAATATCCATGAATTCAGCAGAAACTCAAATTCATCACACCAGGTAATATCTTTCTAATCATCATTGCCCAGTTTTGGTAATCATGTGCACATTGTAGCCTCCCTTTGCTATTCTTATTTGAGTCATGCTCTACATGTCCATCTTCTTCTGTTGTAGTCTATTTGCCTTAAAATCTGATGCATTATGCATTCTGGGATGCCATTCTGCACACCACTATTATGAGATGTGTTATTCAAGTATTGGTGGCCTTTCTGTTATCTTAAAGAACTAACCTCACTATTAATAGGGTTTTTTTTCCTACAGAAATGTTCACTGTTCACTGGTTGCTTTTTATCTCTTCAGGAGATAAGTTGCTTCTGAGATGCTGGCAATGCGAAACACCATGTTTGACACCAATAATAATACCAGGGTCCAGGATGCTTAGGTATCTTGTATCTTGTCAGTTCTGATGTTTGTTTAAATAATAAAATATCTTTTCAGTGTTCTGCCAAGGTTGTAAGAGGGAGCGAGGTAAAGATGGCAACAGACTCGGTGATGGACAAGACAAAAAAAATGTTTTAGCTGAGCACAGATATTCCTTTTACTAAAATCCAGTGCATAAACCAATATTCAAAACCAAAAAACAAATGAAAATTCTTTGCATCAAATCAATACAAAGTCTCTAACCAACACAACAGGTCAGGTCAGGTTAGATCACATTGGGACGCATGCATCGGTACATCATGTTGCCACAACCACCACACAACGAAACTGCTCGGGATCCCAGCTGGCAACGTCCCAGGCAGATACGCGGTCCAGTCCCACACTCCAGAAATAACCATCTATCTATCACAGCCAGGTGTTACGTGGGTGTCCCCTTGGCCTTGTCCAGCCACTCGGGTCCCCAACAATGAAGATCCTGTGAGCCAAATCACCCTCGGGGAATAGCGTCACATGGCCTTAATGCCATAACTGATGCTCCCTCACAATGCAGGTAATGTGTCTCACTTGAGACTCCATCAGCAACCGCTCATTGGACACAAAGTCAAACCAGCGATACCCTAGGATTCTGCGAAGAGACACAGTACCAAAGGAGTCCAGTCTTTGTCTCAGGTCACTGGATTGCGTCCATGTCTCACAACCACATCGCAAGACAGGAAGCACCAGGACTCTAAAGACTTGGACCTTTGTCCTTTTGCATAGATATGAGGATCGCCACACACAGCTTTCCAGCAACCTCATGATGCCCCATACTCTCCCAAACCAATACAACAAACATTTTTTATTTATTTAAAATCGTGAAAGATAGGGATGTGCTTGATGGATGATAACCTTTATACCTTTGTCATGGTGATATCATTGTGATTTCTGGCCACAGTAGCAAGGCTAGCAGCCAATACCCAAATCCAGCAAAAATGGTGATGCCTTTATGTAAACAAGATGGCATGACTCCAAGACTTAAAATATTTCTGAGGCCAGTAAAATCAGTAACATAATGAAGGAGTAATTTGTATTAAAATCATGATAGAAAGAAAAAAATTATAAAAATTCTTTAAACTAAGCTAAGGAAAAAAATTCAAAGACAAAAGAAAGGCCGTGCTTGTAACATTCAGTATGTCTGCTGGATGCGTTGTGATTCAGCCATGTGATTGGCTACTTGCATTAGCAAGTAGGTTTAAGATTAGCAGCAGTGATTGCCTCGTTTCATTTTATACTTGCACAAAATTTGTACATTACCTAGAAAAAACGTGCAAAACAGGGGTAATTTGAGAATGGAGCCCTTGTTTCAACAAGTGCCAGTAGGTGACCCAAGTAGACAATGTCAATATACAAGACTAATTTACTTTGATTTAATTTCAATTTATTTTTATTAAGTGGAAGTTCCACTTATGAGCCTGGTACACTATACAGTAATTATAAATGTAATATTGCTAAGGAACATTGCACAATATATTAAAAGAATATACAATGTAAATGTTGAGCTGAAGCGTTATGCCCTCGTCATTAAAACTGCTATCAACTGACATGTGAACCCTGAGCCAGTTTGACTAAATACTCTCTTGTTGATATCTATGCATAGCTTTTCTTTCTGCCCAACACATGCGACTTTTCTTTGTATTTATAACATTGATTGTTAAGAGATATGTTCATTGAACTCCTTTAATCAATAATCTCAGTACTTTAAGCTTGACATTTTGAAGTAATGTGATTTTTGATGCATTGAGAAAGATTTTACTGTAAAACACATCATAACAAATGAAGACTAAGTTTTAAATTGCTTCTTTCACAACTTCACAAGTAAATAGCTCCAAAAGTGTGGCATTAATGGAGTAAGCTGCAGCCCCCATGCCTGTCATCTGCCTAACAGGAGAGTCCTCCATGCAGCTTAGACCACAGCACCCAAGTGCATTCGAGGGGCTGAAGCCAGCAGTGTTTTGACGACTCCCCCGGCAGCTGTACTGCACAGACTACACTTTCACTGTACTGCTGCCTAATTTTAGTCCCCAAGCATTGAAGTGATAAGACACAAGCAATTAATAATAGATTATCAGACGGGGACAAATCCGATTTCTTGGCAGGGCTGGATAACTATAGCAGACCGTCAGATGATTAGCAAACGGATATATTATTAAAGAACAGACCTCTTCGTAACAATCGATGTGGATGTCATCTTTGAATACAGTTATAATGCACCCACCTTAAACTGCTGATGTGCTTTTTTTTGCTGTTTTCTTTCTCGTTAATCATGACGTTTTGAAACAGACATTTCTTACATCAACAAAGAAGAAATAGGCATATTTAAATTCTTCAATGAAATAAAATCAATACACATTTTGTTTTATAATGTACTCCATACTTAGAAGTGGTCTTCAGTAGACCTGACTTTCTGTGTTGAGATCCTTAATATGTTTTTGAAAATGAGTACAAATAAACTCTGGGGACAAACAGAGTTCTGCATTTCACATGGCAGCGCTATATTGTCTTAGCAAACAGCTTTCTGTATTTTCATCAAAAATGGACAATGATTTTGTGTTACAGGTACAAGTGACTTTAGCATCCTGGCAACTCAGTGCAGCATTTTGAAACGCAGATGAAGAACATGCAGTGGCATATCAGAATAAACAGCACCCTGAAATCTGGGCTCATCTGGGTCTGCTCCACTCTTCACTCGGCATTGTGGATGTTTATGGAGTAGGCTTCCTATGAATTCTTTTAAATGGAATATTACAGTCTGCTTTTAGTCCTATTCTTGGTTTCAAATGGACAAAAGTGTTTAATGAAATCTATGGATTATGTTTATTACTAAAAATAAAAAATGTTATTATATTTAAACATATAATAATACAATAATCCAAAGACATGCAGGTTAGGTGGATTGGTGATTCTAAATTGGCCCTAGTGTGTGCTTGGTGTGTGGGTGTTTGTGTGTGTCCTGCGGTGGGTTGGCACCCTGCCCAGGATTGGTTCCTGCCTTGTGCCCTGTGTTGGCTGGGATTGGCTCCAGCAGACCCACGTGACCCTGTGTTTGGATTCAGTGGGTTGGAAAATGGATTGATGGATGGATAATACAATAATACATTATTGTACATAATAATACATTAAGACATTTTATTTTGGTGTAGCACTTTTCACTGAGTACAAGCTCAAAGTGCTTACACATATTTACAGTAAATTACTACATTATACACCATTTACATAAAGTACATTAACACACAGACACATGCATTATAGGCTGAAAGGGTCATTATTGACAAGGTACAGAGTACAGTGAAATTCATACTTTGCTGATCAACATGTAACATACTGACACTCTCGTTTGCTGTGATTAGTGAGTATAACTACCTAATCTCAAAATTTCTGTCCATTTCACCTGAAAAAACTACAGCACCTTACCTTAAGTGTTACATTTCACCCAGGATTCCTCCCTGGCTGGGATTCAAATGTCTATTTTGTGTATATTTGTTCATTTTTTGTGGTAGCATTGCTGAATTCTTAGTTTCTTTATGTCTAAACATTTGCGAAATTCGCCAAAGCATTTTTTTACGATGAATTTGCCTGGTTGGTCAGTGACCCTGTTCACAGAATTTTTCCCTAAAAATTCACCATGAGAATTTTTTTTTCCGTGTATCCTATGACACTATGAGGCTGGTGTGACATGACAGCACAGAGCTGCAGCTACCGATGTTGGACAGGAAATCTCCTCATGCTTTATGCTCCTGTTGCCATGGTCTGAAACAAATTTTACTATTTTGATATTTAATTTATCTGAGGGAGGCGCAATAGTGCAGAGGTTAGCACTGTTGCCTCACCGCTCTGGTCACATTTTTGGCCACAATAATCAGTTTGTAGACACTTCCCTAGTCCTCAGGGACACTTAAAAGACCATTGCACCATTATGATACACTCAAAACTAGTTCAGTCCCTCCTTCCCCATTAACTTAAATTCATTTCCCCGAGTTCAGTGAAGTTTCCGTTTCCATGATTTCACCAAACTCAAGGTGAAGCAAATTCAACAGGGTTTGCTCATCACTAGTAAACGGCATGACATGATGAGTCCCATAGCTTACATAAATTGGACAACTGATGACTTTTCAAAGAGCTTGTTACTTGTCAGTAAAGCCACTTTGTCCATTACCATGTAGCTAAACTTATTAAAAGGTTAACTTAAAGGCCCCAAGCATGTATTTCATATCTTCTTACAAGAATATAAACACTGGTTATTTTATCTGATCTGAAAGCTTGTACAATTAAGTCAGTTTCCCAATTGGCTCTCAAAGGGTTGTAATCGAGGCACCTGCACAAACAACTGTATAAAAAGAACCTGAGTAGGTTAGAGGGGAGGACCATGAAACAACAAGGACTGAGAAAAAGAGGAAAGAAAGGTGGAGCAAAGGCAGAGAGGTTGGTGGCCCCGCAAGGGAGCCTGGGGAACGGTGCTCCTGTGGTGGGTTGCTCCTGCTAAAGATTATGGACACACTGAGCTGGCAGTAGACTAGGCACCCAATGCTTGTCTGTTTAATCATTTAATGTATTTAAGAAACCTATTTACTTGTTGCTTTATCCTCATAAATGTACTGTTTTTATTGAATTATTGATTTATTTGTTAAAAAGAATGGCACTGCACCTTTATTTAGAGACTTTGTTCTTTCGATTTGGAATAAAAGCATGAAGCACTTACTTTATACCAACCTTGTTGTTGTGTGTCCTCATTACACTAGTTCATCTTGGGACTTGACTATCGATGGCCCGGGTTCAAGAGGAGTATGTCAGCTGCAGGCAACCTGGGCATCACAACTCAGCAATTAATCTAACATGCACATCTTAAAAATGTGGAAGATAAGTAGAGTACCTGAAAAAACCTATGCAAGCCTGAGCAGAGCATGCGAGATTCCAAAGTTAATGACTGGCTTGAGAATTGCACCCAATTACACTCAGTTCCCTGGAGCACTTAAGCCATGACAATTTAAAGTTCACAACTCCCTCCTAATAGATACATCTTTGGGGTGTGATAGAAAAAAAACACTCAGCTGTGAGGATAACATGAAAACTTCAAACAGTTAGACATTATTATGGTACCCATTATTTAATCTGCTAAGTAATTATTTTCAGTGCCTGTTGAAGCCTGTTTGGAGCCCTAGGTGGGGTAGATGGATGTCATACCTCCTTATCCATAACAGGAAGTTGGTATTATTACACTTTGATGACCTGGGAGGGGGGTTCCCCCTTAGCGCCTGCAGTGCGCACTCCTTTAGTTGGCACAAACATCGCACCTTTGTGTATATACTGCAGACTTTAAGGAGCATGTGATCCTTGCTGAACGGAGCATGCGCCCTTTGCTATACGGAGGATGCACACTTTTACTTTCATAAAAGGCCCCCAGCCGGTAACAGTGGCCACTCAGAGTTCGATGATCATTGATTGGGGCCCACCTTGGTTTCCATTCAGTTGCACAAACGACACCCCTTTGACAATTGATTAGGGTCCCTCTCAGTGTCCAGAGCACACACCCCATCGAAAGCATAAACGGCACCCATTTGTGTATACACCACGGACTTTAAGCAATCACAAGCACCATGGTATACAGAGTGTGCTCTCTTTTACTTTAATAAACGTTGCTCAGTGGGTAACTTTATCCAGCAGGGGGCGTTAGCTCCCTGAGAATGATTTCTTTTGTAATTGCAGCGTGTTACACAACCCGAAACTATATAGATATGATATAAAAAGGTGATATCCCTCCCTTAGTGATACAGTGGTAAGAAATCACATAGGAGAAATAACTTAGCTTTGTTTAATGTTGGCTTATGCTGCATAACAGACGAAGGAAGCCAATGGCAAAACGCAGTTCGGGAGTGGAGGCCCAATGTGTAGAGTCTACCATTTTCGTTGTTGCAGTGGAAGGATTTTCAGTTTCAGATGACGTTATCTCCCATTCATCCGTCAGCTTCAAAGGTGTGCTGGGCAATGTTCCAAGGCTTTATGCTCTTTCTTCACGTGCAGGCCCCCACTTAGGTGAATCATGCCATTCCAAACAAGGCAAAGAGAGGATATAATTTCATGCTAAATTTGGCAGACAAAAATAGTCTACAGCAGTCCTCAATTTGACTGCCCGTTTCCCCAGTTGTGTCTATCTGTCTTGTCTAATATTATAACGCTTGCCTAGGAGTTCAATATGGTGGATCCCTGTGCTAAGTCTGGCTCTGTGCCAACTGTGCATGTGAGTAGAAAGAGGCAGATTTATAAGATACATTTGCACAGAGTACAGTGACATATTAAACTTTTGCTTATTACAGTAACAGTGCCCACTCAGTATTATCAGAGCTTGATGACAATTGATTAGGGACCCTCTCAGTGTACAGAGCGTGCACCCCATCAGTAGCACAAATGACACCCCTTTGTATATACACCACAGACTTGAAGGACCATGAGTCCCTTGCTGTACGAAGCAATGACAATTTCTCGTTCTCGTTCATAAACAGTACCCACTGGGTAAAAGTGGCAAGTCAGTATCATGCCCCTTAAATTTCATAAATGGTTCCACTCAGATGATGATGCCCTAGGTGGATACATATGTCGCCTAATGGATTGATCAGCTATGATTAATTTAAAAAATATGTTGGACTTCAGACTGGTGTTCAATTTACTGGTTTCCAGCTCCCTACAACCCTCAAGCGAGATTAAGTGGGTTCAGTAAATAGATTGTAATAATTTATCTGTCGGCATATACAGTATATAATGGGGCACAGCATAATATAATGTAAAAGAAACATCCACAGGTATTACTTGATATAGCTTAAAGTAATACTAATATACAGTATATGCTATATTGCCTCCAGAAACAAATGCACTCCTGTAATCATGGTGTGTATAACTGAAAAATAAAGTAAGTTTAAAAATAAAAACCCATTTATAGAGCCTGAAGCCATAAGTTGATTTTATTTTACAAAATGATTTAGGATAGGAGGCCCAGTGGCAACTGTTGCCCATTGACCTGACCACCATTCTACCCCACTTGACTTCATCTACAGGGTCAGTGCTCTGGTTTACACAGAATATTGGAACAATGTCAGCAGATGTAGGTATTGTATTTTGACCAAGCAAGCCACTTAGGACTCTAGCAAACTCTTGTCATGTTTACAAATTGAGCTCACAAGAGCTGGACAGCTCACGGAAAGTCCTAGACATTGATGGATTAGGAACTCCTCCCAGTGAAGCAAGTCGGAAATGTGTGAGTGGTTTCTTCTGAAAGAAGCAGCACACTTGATTTGATGGTTTAACACGGAGCAAGTGAAGCGAGAAAACAATGGCTTTGTAAAACAATCAAAGCACACAACGCCCAAACCTGTGAAGCTGAGACGCCCCAATACATTTTGGTCTTGTGGAGTTGCTACTATAAAAGGTTAATCTAATAAAGAGTACCACTGTTTCAGCTGATATAGGATCATCACATTTATGCATTTAAAAAGAAAAAAATGAATCTTAACCATTCATCATAGGGTTTGTTTCACGACAGCCTTTTGACTTTCAAAAGCTATGACAGAAAAGTCGTTTGCAGAGCGTGTTTGTAAATATGGACCTTGATTTCGTTTACAAGGAACAATGAAGGTAAAATTTGTTTTGTGGCCTCCGATTTAATTAGCATTGATTTTTTTTTCTCTTCTGTCTGGCTGAAGAAATATCAAGTCAAGGAACTTCTTTAGCCGTGCTTATTGGATAAACGTTTACACTGAAATCTGCACACAGGCTGTTTGTTACCCTGTCATTTACCATTAAATAAAAATCAATAGGGCTAGAATACAATCTTGGGTCTACTGTTATTGAAAAGCACAATCATTTCCTCTGTTCACAAATCCAAAATGTCATTCTTAGATTTAGACTCTCCTTACAAATTATTTCTTGCAGAAACAGAAAGTTAAAAATATATAAAATACTGGGTCGCACAGTGATTAATGCTACAGACACACAGATACAGCACTCTGGGTTCATACTCCATACTTGATTACCATCTTCTATGAGCTTATACATTTTCTTCATTTCTGTATGGATTTACCTCCCAGAATTATAAAAGATTTGCGACCCTAAATTGGCTCAATATGAGTGTGTGAATACGTGAAATAGTGGTCTCTATAATGAAGTAGACCCTGCTTCCCACCTTTCACCCAAAGTGGCTGGTATTGGCTCCAACTCCTGGCCCTGACTTGGATTAAGTAGGTTTGAGAATGTTATAATGATAAATGTAAAAAATTTAGGACCCTGTGCCGACAGTAATATCAATATAGCATACATATATAGGCTTTAATAAATCACTTGTGTGGGAACACTAACATGTGATGGACCAGAGATGTGTCTACGTTAAGAGCCAGTGTACCACAGTCCCACTAGGCGTTGTGCAAGATCTACCATATAATAAAACGCTACAGTCTGTGTGTGTGTGCATGTGACGTGTACTAGTTTGTATCCAGTCAGTTTGGCTTTGGTGACATGTTTGAAAGAGGATTTGTCAGGTAAGAGAGGCTGAGACACACAAGGAAGAGTAAAGGTGTAGGAGACATGCTGAGAGTTGCCTTCAAAGACAGGAAGTATAAAAATGGACAGGAGGCAAGCAAGGTGCCTTGATATGATACAGTCTAAGAAGCAATTACATATATATATATATATACCCCCGTGACCCTGTAGTTAGGATATATCAGGTTGATTAATGGATGGATATATAGTGTGTGGTGGACAGCAAGGGCCCTTACCTGGCTGGGATGCCTGTGTAATGGAAGGACCGGGGGAGAGTAGATGCACAGGGCATTATCTCTGTTGTGCCTCGGAATCCCACAGGGCAACATGGAAGTTGGAGTTCGGCACAGCTCTGTTGGGTTCCATGCCAGGGGGTGCAGCAGGGACTGCAGAGCTCTACTTCGTTGGGCTTCCACCTCACCTGGAAATGGTTCCGGACCCATGCTAATGGGCCACTCAAAGTACTCCTGGGTGCAGGATAAAAGAGGCCTACTGCCCTAATTCCAATAGTCAGAGTCAAGAGGAGGAGGACAAAGTTTGCTGGGAGGTGCAGAGACAGACAAGAGAGAAAGGAAAAAGAAAAAGAAAAAAAGACCTTGCTTGGTGCTTGTGATTGTGCTACATTAGTTGGAAATGATTTGGGAAGCATTTCCCACTGAAAAAAATAAAAATGTGTGCTGCTGAACTTGTGTCCTGTGTCAGGTTTGGGGAGCTGAGTGCCCCCTGCAGGCCACTATATATATATCACCAATCAGTGCTCCAATTGCTTGCTTGAAAGTAGAGACTGAAACATGAGCAGCTGGTAAGAAATGAAACAGAAGCTCCAAGACAGCTTTAATGTGTTTAGAGGTTCTTCTTTGGATCTTATAAGTATGCAAATGTTGTAACAGGATTCATCACAAAGTATGTGGATGACTCTGTACCTATGAAAGTATATCCTGATAAGAAACTGTGGATTACCACTGACATCAGGAATTTACAGTAGGCATGCAGCAATTCATTCTGAAATGGAGATATATGCAGGCACATCAGTAAACTAGGAACTGAGGATAGCAGCTGTGATAATTTGCACAAACATTGGTAAGGATTAGAGATACTTATGGACCAGAAAGTAATCCAATCTCACACACATTTTCTCTCTTCGATGAACTTAATGCCTTCTACACTGACTTTGATCACGATAACAAGCAGCCCACCACCATATAGCACCGCATGACTCATCCATGTTTATTTCTCTCTATGATGTAAGTAGGACTTTTAAACAAGTTAATGACCATAAGGCATTTTGCCCAGATGAATTTTGAGGTTGTGTCTTAAAGAGCTTGTGGTGACAAATTAGCTGACATCTTTAGTGACATCTTTAATGTTATTAATATTTTGCTGAAAAGAATCTGTGGCCCCTGCCTGCTTCCAATGCACAGCAGTTTTCCTTCTACGTGAGAAAACAAACATGATCTAAATTACTGTGATGAAGTGCTTTGAGAGACTGGTACTGGGGCACGACAATCACCTCCAGTTGGCATATTAGCACAGCTGCCATATCCCTTGTACTTCATACCATCACAGCACATATGCATAATAGAAACTGTTATGCCAGAGTCCTGTTTATAGACTACAGGACAGAATTTAAAACTGTTGTATGAGCAAAGATGACCACCAAACCCCTGAATTTAAGACTTGTCACCACCCTCTGCAACTGGATTTTGGACTTCCTAACCAATAAATCAGCATGTGCAGACTAGCGGCATCACATCCTCCATGATGACCCTCAACAATGGCAATCCACAATGTAGTGTGCTGAGCTCCATTCTGTGCTCCATGTTCACCTCTGTCTACGCGGATAGATCCAGCTTCAAATCCATCACTAAATTATTTGAAGATACCACCATCATAGGCCTGATCACGAAAAATAATGAGACTGCTTTCAGAGGAAAGGTCTACCTGTGAACACAGTGATGCCAGAAGAATAATTTCACCCACCCTTAATGTTATTAAAACCAAAGAGCTGGTCATGGACATTCTTATCTACACTGGAAGAGATACTGTGGAAGGGTTGAGCAGCTTCAAATTTCTTTGAGTGACCATCACTTAAGAACTAAACAGGGCACATTATATTACAGACAATTACAAGAAAGCTCACCAACGACTCTATTTCCTCAAATATCTGTGGAGGGCTTGCATGTCTCATTAATGTCTACAGTTAAGCCCATTCTAGAACAGTTCTTGCTCAGCTCAAGATCATAAAGCATTGCAAAGGGAGGTGAAGGAGGCACAGGATATTACCAGAACCAAGCTGCCTTGTCTTCGGTACATACATACATACATACACAATACTCGCTGAATTAGAGAGCTAAAGAGTGTAATTAAAGACCTCAGCCAGCCATCTTGCACAATTTTCTTTCTCCTACATTCTGGGAAAAGGTGCAGGGCCACTGACATATGCAGTAGTAGATTCAGGTACAGTTTCTATCCACAGGTTGTAAAGTTATCAAACATCGAATCATAATAATAAATATTGTAACAGCAAATACTATATATATATATATATATATATATATATATATATATATATATATATATATATATATATATATATATATATATATAGAGTAAGGACCTGGAAGGACCAGGGGCCTCATGTATAAACGGTGCATACGCACAAAAATGTTGCGTACTCCTGTTTCCACGCTCAAATCGTGATGTATAAAACCTAAACTTGGCATAAAGCCACACACATTTTCATGCTAGCTAAATGCTTGGCGTACGCAAGTTCTCCACTCAGTTTTACAAACTGGCAGCACCCAGCGTCAAAGCAGTGCTTTTGTTCATGTGTGGTTATCCTTTCTATTTTAGATCCACATCCCTGACGCGGCTTTATCATATACACTGAAATTAACCACATATTGTTTATTAGTTTAAGGTATCTGATTGTAATTAACCTGTAACAATATAATGGTCCACGGAATGGCCAAACTATTTCAAATACCATAGCTGCTTTAGATAGATAGATAGATAGATAGATAGATAGATAGATAGATAGATAGATAGATAGATAGATAGATAGATAGATAGATAGATAGATAGATAGATAGATAGATAGATAGATAGATAGATAGATAGATAGATAGATAGATAGATAGATAGATACTTTATTAATCCCAAGGGGAAATTCACATAATGCTTTAGCATTGTTCCTCCCAATGCACCACTCAGACTATTTATCCCACTGTATCTGAGTGTGCAATCTGATTGGAAAGAGAATTATCGGTACTCAGCATCAAGCACACACTGCCTCAGCCATGCTGTCTATTGAACTGCACTGCTCTCATAAACAAAAGCTTCAGAGCCTTTCCTGTATGGACCATGCGGTTCAGAAACAGTTTTATTCCAAGAACTATAAATGCACTCAATCAGTCCATCAAGTGCTCCTTGTAGAACTGTTTGTACTTACAGGTGCTGGTCATAAAATTAGAATATCATGACAAAGTTAATTTATTTCAGTAATTCCATTCAAAAAGTGAAACTTGTATATTAGATTCATTCATTACACACAGACTGGTGTATTTCAAATGTTTATTTCTTTTAATGTTGATGATTATAACTGCCCCTCCTTTAACCGTCACCTTATCGTGGTGGAGGGGTTTGCGTGTCCCAATGATCCTAGGAGCTCTGTTGTCTGGGGCTTTATGCCCCTGGTAGGGCCATCCAAGGCAAACTGGTCCTAGGTGAGGGATGAGACAAAGAACGGTTAAACAAACCTCCTATGAAGAAAAACAATTTTGGACGGCGTTTTCCCTTGCCCGGACGCGGGTCACCGGGGCCCCACTCTGGAGCCAGGCCTGGAGGTGGGGCTCGATGGCGAGCGCCTGGTGGCCGGGCCTGCACCCATGGGGCTCGGCCGGGCACAGCCCGAAGAGGCAACGTGGGTCCCCCTTCCCATGGGCTCACCACCTATGGGAGGGGCCAAGGAGGTCGGGTGCAGTGTGAGTTGGGTGGTGGCCGAAGGTGGGGACCTTGGCGGTCCGATCCTCGGCTACAGAAACTGGCTCTTGGGACGTGGAATGTCACCTCTCTGAAGGGGAAGGAGCCTGAGCTAGTGCGCGAAGTTGAGAGGTTCCGGCTAGATATAGTCGGACTCACCTCGACGCACAGCTTGGACTCTGGAACCAATCTCCTTGAGAGGGGCTGGACTCTCTACCACTCTGGAGTTGCCCCCGGTGAGAGGCGCCGAGCAGGTGTGGGTATACTTATTGCCCCCCAACTTGGAGCCTGTACATTGGGGTTTACCCCGGTGGACGAGAGGGTAGCCTCCCTTCGCCTTCGGGTGGGGGGGACGGGTTCTAACTGTTGTTTGTGCGTATGCACCGAACAGCAGTTCGGAGTACCCACCCTTTTTGGAGTCCCTGGAGGGGGTGCTAGAGGGCATACCTTCTGGGGACTCCCTCGTTCTGCTGGGAGACTTCAATGCTCACGTGGGCAATGACAGTGAGACCTGGAAGGGCGTGATTGGGAGGAATGGCCCCCCTGATCTGAACCCGAGCGGTGTTTTGTTATTGGACTTCTGTGCTCGTCACGGATTGTCCATAACGAACACCATGTTCAAGCATAGGGGTGTTCATATGTGCACTTGGCACCAGGACACCCTAGGCCTCAGTTCGATGATCGACTTTGTGGTCGTGTCGTCGGACTTGCGGCCACATGTCTTGGACACTCGGGTGAAGAGAGGGGCGGAGCTGTCAACTGATCACCACCTGGTGGTGAGTTGGCTTCGATGGTGAGGGAGGATGCCGGTCAGGCGTGGTAGGCCCAAACGTGTTGTGAGGGTCTGCTGGGAACGTCTGGCAGAGCCCCCTGTCAGAAGTAGCTTCAACTCCCACCTCCGGCAGAACTTCGACCACATCCCGAGGGAGGTGGGGGACATTGAGTCCGAATGGGCCATGTTCCGTGCCTCTATTGTTGAGGCAGCTGACCGGAGCTGTGGCCGTAAGGTGGTCGGTTCCTGTCGTGGCGGCAATCCCCGAACCTGCTGGTGGACACCGGCGGTGAAGGATGCCGTCAAGCTGAAGAAGGAGTCCTACAGGACCCTTTTGTCCTGTGGGACCCCGGAGGCAGCTGATAGGTACCGGCAGGCCAAGCGGAATGCGGCTTTGGTGGTTGCTGAGGCAAAAACTCGGGCGTGGGAGGAGTTTGGGGAGGCCATGGAGAATGACTTTCGGATGGCTTCGAGGAGATTCTGGTCCACCATCCGGCGTCTCAGGAAGGGGAAGCAGTGCAGTGTCAACACTGTATATGGTGGGGATGGTGCGCTGCTGACCTCGACTCGGGATGTTGTGGGTCGGTGGGGGGAATACTTCGAAGACCTCCTCAATCCCATTAACATGCCTTCCAATGAGGAAGCAGAGCCTGGGGACTCAGAGGTGGGCTCCCCCATCTCTGGGACTGAGGTCACCGAGGTGGTCAAAAAACTCCTTGGTGGCAGGGCCCCGGGGGTGGATGAGATACGCCCGGAGTTCCTCAAGGCTCTGGATGTTGTAGGACTGTCTTGGCTGACACGCCTCTGCAACATCGCATGGACATCAGGGACAGTGCCTCTGGATTGGCAGACCGGGGTGGTGGTCCCCCTCTTTAAGAAGGGGGATCGGAGGGTGTGTTCCAACTACAGAGGGATCACACTCCTCAGCCTCCCTGGAAAAGTCTATTCAGGGGTCCTGGAGAGGAGGGTCCGTCGGATAGTCGAGCCTCGGATTCAGGAGGAACAGTGTGGTTTTCGTCCTGGTCGCGGAACAGTGGACCAGCTCTATACCCTTAGCAGGGTCCTGGAGGGTGCATGGGAGTTTGCCCAACCAGTCTACATGTGTTTTGTGGACTTAGAAAAGGCATTCGACCGTGTCCCTCGGGGAATCCTGTGGGGGGTACTCCGAGAGTATGGGGTACCGGCCCCCCTGATAAGGGCTGTTCAGTCCCTGTACGATCGGTGCCAGAGCTTGGTCCGCATTGCCGGCAGTAAGTCGAACCCGTTTCCAGTGAGAGTTGGACTCCGCCAGGGCTGCCCTTTGTCACCGATTCTGTTCATAACTTTTATGGACAGAATTTCTAGGCGCAGCCAGGGTGTTGAGGGGGTCCGGTTTGGTGGGCTCAGGATTGGGTCACTGCTTTTTGCAGATGATGTTGTCCTGTTTGCTTCATCAGGCTGTGATCTTCAGCTCTCTCTGGATCGGTTCGCAGCCGAGTGTGAAGCGGCTGGGATGAGAATCAGCACCTCCAAATCCGAGACCATGGTCCTCAGCCGGAAAAGGGTGGAGTGCCCTCTCAGGGTTGGTAGCGAGATCCTGCCCCAAGTGGAGGAGTTCAAGTATCTCGGGGTCTTGTTCACGAGTGAGGGAAGAATGGAGCGTGAGATCGACAGGCGGATCGGTGCGGCATCCGCAGTAATGCGGGCATTGCATCGGTCTGTCGTGGTGAAAAAGGAGCTGAGCCGCAAGGCGAAGCTCTCAATTTACCAGTCGATCTATGTTCCTACCCTCACCTATGGTCATGAGCTATGGGTAGTGACCGAAAGAACGAGATCGCGAATACAAGCGGCTGAAATGAGTTTCCTCCGCAGGGTGTCTGGGCTTTCCCTTAAAGATAGGGTGAGAAGCTCAGTCATCCGGGAGGGGCTCAGAGTAGAGCCGCTGCTCCTCCGCATTGAGAGGAGTCAGATGAGGTGGCTCGGGCATCTGATCAGGATGCCTCCTGGACGCCTCCCTGGTGAGGTGTTCCGGACACGTCCAACCGGGAGGAGGCCCCGGGGAAGACCCAGGACACGCTGGAGGGACTATGTCTCTCGACTGGCCTGGGAACGCCTTGGGATTCTCCCGGAAGAGCTAGAAGAAGTGGCCGGGGAGAGGGAAGTCTGGGCATCTCTGCTCAAGCTGCTGCCCCCGCGACCCGACCTCGGATAAGCGGGAGACAATGGATGGATGGATGGATGGATTATAACTGACAACTAATCAAAGTCCCAAATTCAGTATCTCGGAAAATTAGAATATCAATTAAGACCAATGCAAAAAAAGGATTTTTACAAATGTTGGCCAACTGAAAGGTATGAACATGAAAAGTATGAGCATGTACAGCACTCAATATTTAGTTGGGGCTCCTTTGGCCTGGATTACTGCAGCAATGCGGCGTGGCATGGAGTCGATCAGTCTGTGGCACTGCTCAGGTGTTATGAGAGCCCATGTTGCTCTGATAGTGGCCTTCAGCTCTTCTGAATTGTTGGGTCTGGCGTATTGCATCTTCCTCTTCACAATACCCCATAGATTTTCTATGAGGTTAAGGTCAAGCGAGTTTGCTGGCCAATCAAGAACAGGGATACCATGGTCCTTAAACCAGGTACTGGTAGCTTTGGCACTTTGTGCAGGTGCCAGGTCCTGTTGGAAAATGAAATCTGCATCTCCATAAAGTTCGTCAGCAGCAGGAAGCATGAAGTGCTCTAAAACTTCCTGGTAGACGGCTGCGTTGACCTTGGACCTCAGAAAACACAATGGACCAACACCAGCAGATGACATGGCACCCCAAACCATCACTGACTGTGGAAACTTTACACTGGACCTCACGCAACGTGGATTCTGTGCCTCTCCTCTCTTCCTCCAGACTCTGGGACCTTGATTTCCAAAGGAAATGCAAAATTTACTTTCATCAGAGAACATAACTTTGGACCACTCAGCAGCAGTCCAGTCCTTTTTGTCTTTAGCCCAGGCAAGACGCTTCTGACTCTGTCTCTTGTTCAAGAGTGGCTTGACACAAGGAATGCGACAGCTGAAACCCATGTCTTGCATACGTCTGTGCGTGGTGGTCCTTGAAGCACTGACTCCAGCTGCAGTCCACTCTTTGTGAATCTCCCCCACATTTTTGAATGGGTTTTGTTTCACAATCCTCTCCAGGGTGCGGTTATCCCTATTGCTTGTACACTTTTTTCTACCACATCTTGTCCTTCCCTTCGCTTCTCTATTAATGTGCTTGGACACAGAGCTCCGTGAACAGCCAGCCTCTTTAGCAATGACCTTTTGTGTCTTGCCCTCCTTGTGCAAGGTGTCAATGGTCATCTGTTGAACAACTGTCAAGTCAGCAGTCTTCCCCATGATTCAGTCTAGTTCTGTAGGCTACACAGAGACCATTTAAAGGCTTTTGCAGGTGTTTTGAGTTAATTAGCTGATTAGAGTGTGGCACCAGGTGTCTTCAATATTGAACCTTTTCACAATATTCTAATTTTTCGAGATACTGAATTTGGGACTTTCATTAGTTGTCAGTTATAATCATCAAAATTAAAAGAAATAAACATTTGAAATACATCAGTCTGTATGTAATGAATGAGTCTAATATACAAGTTTCACTTTTTGAATGGAATTACTGAAATAAATCAACTTTGTCATGATATTCTAATTTTATGACCAGCACCTGTATAAGTACGATTACCTCACTGTAAACTTGTGATACAGTTATAATATTCCACAACCTGAGCCACTTTATAAAGCATGTATTTACATATAATAACAATATCATTTTTAAGATGAAATGTAGCAAAATATGTTCATTATATTATACAGAAAAAATGTTAACATCGTTTAAATAATCTATATTATTAATAATTAAACATGTGAGGACACGGTGGCGCAGCGCTAGCGACGATCTGGTGCCTCGTTCTGGGATTGTTCCTGCCTCGCACTGTATTCTTGCTGGGGCTGGCACAACACTGGAAGGATAGATGGATAGAATAATAAAAACATGTACTACAAAGATATTTCAATGTTCCTTAAAAGTTTTGAAGAATCGGTGTTCTAAGCTTACAGATGGCTTAACATCTATTACAGAGCTGATTGTGTGGTGATTGGTTACTTGGAGAAAGAAAAGGAAGGACAGGAATTTGGGGTTAGTACGTTTGAACTGCTGCAATAAATTATTTCATTGAAGGTCGCACACTGCGCAGCAAGCATCTTGCGCGAGGCAACCTGTGGACAGGGCGCCAGCTCATCACTATTACTGCGCCACCGTGTTCCCATGTTTAATAACATGCTTTAACTCCTATCATCATGAAAATTATATCAAGTATACATCTCATTATTTTAATTATTCAGAGAGCTGTAATATCACGAATGTAATAGATTCTGTGTCCAGTCGTTTAAGAAGCACGTAGTTATTTACACATGGAGCAGATAGAAGAACACATACAAAACAAAGCATTTAACGTGCTACTATAGTTATGATGTTCCACTTTAATGACAAAATAAACTACATGATTAAAGTGGAAATTTCGAGATTAAAGTTGACATTTCGAGCTTTTTTCTCATTGTGTCTCTATTTTTTTTTCTTTTCTCTGTACCCTAATAAGCTTTCATATAACACTCATACGGTGGGCTACTGTGGTATAGCAGGTCCGCGGCTTCCAATAAAAAAGGCCAGGTTTTAAATCCGTATAGCCATGCCGTTCTTTGTGGGTGCGATTGCATGACTGCGGGGAAATAATGAGGTAGCTGGAGCGAGTCGCACCTGCATGTGTGGGTGCGGTCATTTTCGATTGCCTCATTGGCTTCCTGCGGTGTGTGACTAAGGCGCTGCACCCACGGAGGCGCACAGGGGTGTAGATATATGGGTCGACACCAGAGAAAGGGAGGAGATATAAATGGAAGGATGTATAGAGAAATGGAGGAGAAAGAGGTTAAAGGATGGGAACGGCAGTCTAAGCAGGAGGATCTGGCCACCTGAAAAGAGGAAGCCGAATGAGCTGGGGCCCCGCGAAGGAGCGTTAGTTGGTAGTGCTCTAGGGGCTAGTTCGCCCCACTGAAAGTTCGAGTGAGTGGGGTGAGCAAGGCAGGTGTCCTCCCAAGGGATCTGAGGAGCAACTGCGGGAGCGCTAAGGATGAAAGGAGGAGAGCCGACCTCGGACAGTCTGGCAGTGACGTCCGTAAGGAGGCCAAGACGGAGGTTGGCCGAAGGAGCTCGTGACTTTTGGGTCTCCACTGGCAACGTGAGCAATGGCTGAGCCAGGGAGAAAGAAAGACGGAGGTGGGCCGGAGAGCAAAGAGAGAGAGAGAGAGACTGCATTTTAACTACTGCATTTTTAACCTCATATTTTAAAGGATTTATTTATTTGATTTTTATCCCCACTGGACTCTTGTTTTGATGGATTATTTATTGAACCTGAGGCACTGCACTTTTGTTTGGACACTGTTTGTTGTTTTAATAAAAGCATTTATGCACTTTTTGGAAATATCCCCAGGCTTCATTTGAGAATTGTCCTTATATGTCAGCTCATCTCGGTGACATTACCGACAGTGTCTGGTTTAGGGTCTTCGGAAGGCGTTGGGAGCATGGAGCGGACCCGCATCGTCACAGCTATGACTCGCCTTTTCATGACGACTTTGATATCTGAAAACTTCTTTTTTATTTTGGGCACTGTGCGACTTTGTGAACTTGAGCTTTCGAGTTTCTCCGACTCTCTATGTCACTCGATCAACTTTCTTTTGTTGTTTACATCACTGTTAAAACCAACAAATAGTATGTTTTTCCTTGCCTCCACTTGGTATTCGCTGAAATTCTTCTATTTTCCCCCGTGCTTTGCCATTGTCTTTTCACAGAACGCTGTGCTTAAGGGCTATTTATATTGATTTGCATATTCAAAGAGGCGTAATTCTGGGAGGAGTTTGGGAGTGGCGACAGGCGCATGCGTTATTTTTCACGCTGACTGGGGTTTATGGAGCGGAAGAATGTGTAAGTTGGGGAACACACACTTTTATGCCTCTGGATTTTTTTGTGCGTATACACATTTCTGCTTTTGTCCTTATGCCATGTTTTAGTGTGAATTCTACGCACAGTGTTATGCATGAGGCCCCAGGTGAGAAAGCGTGCTCACTGCATTGTCTCCCCCAAATCTCTAGATGGCAGCCCCCCTGGGTTGTTACAATGCCACGGATTCCCACAGGGCGTTCTGTGAGTTGAAGTTTGGTGGCTCATTCCTGTTGGGTTCCGGGGGTGCCGCCAGGGGTTGCAGTAGGCACTGCTGAGCCCTACTTGATTGGGCTCCAACCTAACCCAGAAGTGCTTCCAGACCAGGCTTATGGGACACTGGAAGTACTCCTAGATGCAACTTAAAAGAAGCTGGCTGCTGCACCTCCAGTTGGGAGAAATAGGGATGAAACTTGCTGGAGGAAGGAAGAGGTGGAAACAGAACAGAAAGACAGAGAGAGGAGGAAAAGAAGAAAAAAAGGCTTTGCTGTGTGTGCTTACTGTACGGTGTTGGTTAAGTCGGAAATGCTTGTGAGGGAAGAGTTTCCCACAACCAAATAAAAGCTTTGTGTTGTGCTGCTGAACTTGTCCTGGGGTCTATCTGTGTCGAATATGGTGAGCTGGAGTACCCCCTACAGACCACTATATATATTATATATATAAAATATATATATATACACTCACTCACACACACACACATTGTATATATATATTGTACACATTCTGTGTAATTGCATGCTATATATACCTTTGTGTGGGTGTGTGTGTGTCTTTGTTGGTATTGTATTTTTGTGAGCTGTTCTGAGGAGGCAAGCATGTAAGAATTTCATTATAATATGCATACATGACAATACACTTGAACTTGAAAAAAACATGAACTTAAAAATACATTTTAGTTCAATGAATTTAAAGTGTGAACTTTGAATTTCTTTCATTGATCATTTTCAGAATGTTTTTCTGTTGATTGTCTTGATTGTCTAAAAATGTTTTCTTTCCTTTAAAATGGGGTTTTAGCACCACCGATTGAGAATACTGCATTATAACCAATTACTTCTTTATTTGCATCTTATTGAAATTAACACACAAGCAGGCGTCCTTGTGCCTTCTCTGTCTTTTCACATCGGAATTGTCACCTTACTATTAAGCAGAGCAATTTCAATATTTCGCCCATCACTCATCTCTGCATCTCCATTTCGGCTCTAATCACTTCCCTCTCTGCCTGCATTGGGTTGCTAATGCAAGGGAACATTGCAAGTGACATGTGTGGCATGACAAGATAAGGCCGCTCTCTTCATAATGAATTAGCTCACCTCAGCAGTGCGGCCCTTACAACTGCAGAATCACAGGCTTGCCAAGTTTCAGGTGTCATAGTGACCCCACTTATCCTTTTGCTAAAATGGAGCCAAGATAAGCCACACAACTGTGGAAGAAAAGCAAATCAAAAGTGCTGAGCTTCACATTCATTTTTAGGCTACTGTGTGCTTTTAGTGTTGGAGCAAAGCAATTTATACGTGTTCAGAACCGAGAGACAATAGCTTGTTAGTATTGGGACCAGTGGTGGTAGACAATATGGAGTCTAGGAGGCTGTCACACTGTCTAGAACATCCACGTGAAGATCTAATGTACAGCAGCAGATTCTCACACTACAAGTTAACCATTTTTGATATCATTATGTTACATAATTAGTCCTGAATGAGTAAATGTGCCCTGTGATGGACTGGTGCCTGGACTGGGGGTAGTTGCTACTTTTGTCCAGTTCTGCCAGGAGAGATTCTTGTTCTCTGTGACACTGAACTAGATAAGTGGGTTAAAAAATTGATGGATAGAAGTGCTTTGTGAAATTGACATGATTTCACAAAGTTGCTCCATAACATTAAAATCAATTCCCTGCATTTGATTACAACTGTCAAGTATCAATCTGAACATTGCATTGTGTAGCTCACAATGGAAATACTAAAGGTGTCATCAGAGAGCCAAAAGGGATTGGGTGGTACTACCTAAGTCTTTATCAGATTTAGGAGAATAGCATTCTGGTCATGACGAGGAACAGACCAGAATGAAAAATCAGGCCTACATTAGCTTGGGAAAATGTACCCATTCCATCAGAATACTGAAAGTGATGCCTTCATCCTTATTATATGGGGTTGGGATCAGGCTGTGTATGCACAGTGAGTCATAGCTGATTAAAACTGATCCATGAGTGAAGACATGTTGACTGGTGGCCACAACAGGTTTAAGTTCATGCCATGCTCCTATATGTAGCTCTGGCTTTGACTCGAAAATTAACCTCAAGCTTTACATAAATATCCTGAAATAAAGATGGTTGAAATGACAGCAAGTGGTTAGCACTGATGTCTCATAGCTCCCAATACCTAGGCTCAATTTATGACCCTGGAAGTTTTAAGCGGAGTTTGCATGTATCCCTATTATCCACATACTGTAGGTTTTCTCTGAGTAGTCTGTTGTCTTCCAGTGTATCCAAGATTTGAATATTAATTAGCATGGTGACTCCAAACTGGCCAGATTTGAGAGACTGTTAAGTGTGTGCAGTTTCATGCTTGCATCTGGATTTGGTTCCTGCCTAGCAGATGATGGTGAAAGGGTAAGCTCCAGTCTCCTGAAATCTAGTGGAATAGCTGGGCTTGCAAAATATGTGAGTGGATGACAGGTGGAATGGTTTGGTGGTGAGAAGGTAAGATGCCTCAGTGAAAGAGTGAAGATAGGTTAGAAAGATGCAAGGTGTGTAGGAGAGAAGTGCAACTCCCTCACTGTGTAGGCATGAGAAGTGCTATGCAGACAAATGCTCTTTCTTTTTCATTGTGAAAATTGACATTGAATATTTATATTTCTGAAACATCTCTGGTATGCATTTATAGTATGTGGCTTGGCTTAATACTGAGTTCAGGATTCTGGTTGTTGCTTATAAGTCAAGTCATGCTAATACATGCAATCTTTATCATTACCTTGTTCAGTGTTAGTAATGAATGAGCTTCTGTGACATTTCCCTTTTAAAAAATATCTCCCACTTTGCCATTTAATGGTGTTTTACCCAGACTTGAAGTTAAAATAACCAAAAGAGCACCATATCCAAAACTAAATCAAGAGTCCTGCAGCCTAAGCCAGTGTGAGGTCCATTTTCAGATTTTTTTTAATCAACTTTTTTGTTAATGATCAAAAATGTAATTGTTTAAAGTCAAGCTGGATCTATAGTTTAAAGTCAAGCTGGATCTATATTGTATTATATTGCTAGTGTAATCTGTTGGGGGCGCCACTGTGCCTCAAACCCAAGACACAGTAATGCTCAGCATATTTTCGAGTTAAAATAAAGAATATTTATTCAAACAACCACACTTCTCCACAATCACCTCTCCAAAAATAAGCAAGAATGATACAATAATAAACAATACAATAATTTCCCCTTGGGATTAATAAAGTATCTATCTATCTATCTATCTATCTATCTATCTATCTATCTATCTATCTATCTATCTATCTATCTATCTATCTACTTCTTCATCATCATGTCCTCTAGTTGCCCACTGCTTTACATGGTTGAGTCAGAAATGGGAGGCCAGACCTGGGAATGCCTCCGAGGATACCATGTCTTCTGGGTCATAACGAAAATAGGGAGCTCTTCCCCCGACAGCACCCTCTATTGAAACGTAGAGACCCTGAAAAAGCTGCACTTCCAGACTCCATATCCCAAGCATCCCTGCAGTTCTTTTGACTGGGTTCCCATGTGAGGACCACTGCCACCTGGTGTATGGGGGATTGAACTGCTCTCGACTCGTGGCTGTCGTTGATCCTTCCATTATTCAATAACTTATATTCTTGTTCCGTCAGACATTTTGACAGTTGTTCCTCTCTGGCTTCCCATCCAGGTATGAAAAAAACCAGGAAGAGTGCAACACTGACCATTATACCTTCAACGTGGTGATGTCATGTGTCACACATTTCTGGGTTGACCTTTCCTAGCATTAGTAGAGCCATCATCAACAAATAACATCCATTAAAAAACCTGTTGTGGAAACACATTAATTATCTTCAACATCTTTAAAAATGTAGTGAGCACAAAACACAAATGTGACCACAAGATTCCTCATCGTCTAAATCCTCTAATAAAAAGTCAAAAACAAAAGTTTGATCATGACAGTTAATTAACTATGTTTTCGTCCTTACAGGAGTCTTTTCTTGTGTTTGAAATATTGTTTTTTTATTACAAATTTCAGTTTAGTCTGTTCATTGCCCTACTTTTCCAGCTTGTTATATACTAAACCCAAGGGGTGGGGCCCACTGATGCTGGCGCTGAGAGGCTGTCTTCAGCCGTATTCAGAACTAAGAAACTTCAGGCTCATCACAACGGCATTAATTAACTTCCTCTTGCTTGAATTGTTCTCTAAATATTAGGAGTCTCATTGTTGCAAGTTCTCTTATGATCTTTCTCTCATTTTTGAATCTATGACACTTATTTTTTTTTTGATATATGAATTGTAGAATAGTTTAATTAGCTTTTGAGTTGCCTCTTGTAGATAAACCATTTCATTCCCTTTGCTCTTGATTATGTTTTTGAATATCTTATATTAGTCAAATATTTTATTATAAAGGAAAATTGTTTTTATGATTTGTGGCCAGGGGTTTGCAGTTCAACCTGCAAGTCTGATTTTTGAGTTTCAGGACCAAACCTACTTCACATTTCTTGGCCTCTTTGGTTTTTTAAGGTGTAGTTTATCAGTTAAAGTTTTTTTGAGCTTCATCTGAGCCCTTCAGCCATATCAGTTCTTCTGTATTGCTTTTCATGATTGTCCTGTTTTAACTGTATTTTTGTTATTGTTAATTACAGTATATTGGTGTACATCTTTGTGGTATTAAAATATATGTTCTGTCTGAGAATAAGTATGTTGTTAATTGATTTTGATGTTGGTGGGACAAGACCCCTAATTAGACAACAGGCCCCAGGTATCCTAACAGTGAACTGAAAGGTGAACATTTTTGAGCAGAACCAGGAGATGTGAATGGAAAAAAGGGTCAAGCAGGAAATCATATAAAGAAGCAGAAGCAAAGACATAAGACAAAAAAGAACAAAGTCAAAACCTAACTAAACACACGAGAATATTTAGCAGAAATTGGTTATTTTGATGGAGTTTTGGTATTCGCGGATCAAATAAGAAAGTTAACTCCTAAGCATTCTTTTATCTCATTGTGTTAATTACAAATAGGTCCTGACCTCTGCAGCCATGCCCAAGAAATGCAGGGAAGCAGACCTAATGATGGGAGCTCAAAATGGCAGTGATTAAGGATCTAAACTGGTGCTCAAGACATTGCAGAAAACAAAACACAGCACCTAAATCATTAAGAATTAGGAGCAAACAAATGACAGAAACAGAATCCTCAACCTCAAAAAACAAATCCAAGTACAAGAGAATACTAAAAAACAACAAATCAGCAGGTGCTGTAGTTAGTTGTCTCTGCAGCTCTGGGGTTCTATAATAAGTTCATTCAATCATTCCTTCAGGTGGGGTTGCAGTAAATGGATCAGCTTCTCTTTGCCCTTTCTCTTCTTTTCTGATTTTCCTCATGGTAGCTTTCAATTTATAGCTCCTCTGACCATTCAAGTCTTTCTCTTTGCTGGATTTTACCTGTTTAGTTTTGTTATTTAGGTTTTATTATTAGGTTTACATGCTGTCTTTATTTTGGATTCTTACTTGTAGTCAATATTTTTGAAATTTGGTATTATTTCTTTAATAATTTATGGTCCATTTTGGAATCTTGATCCTTTTTGAAATTTTCTTTGTATTTAGGTTTTTCCTTTCTTTCTTTGAAGCATTTATTTTTGTTAATTAAATGAATTACTCATTAAAACTTTGGAGCTGTCAGGATTTTCTCACAAGGTTTCCCTTTTGTTTTTGACAAAGGTAAGCAACAAAAATCCATAATGGTAGTGTACAGACATCACAAAAATAATTATAAAAATATGCAAGACCCTAAAATATGCAAAATTTGATAATGAAAATCCTAGTGATACAAAACAAGGAAGCGTGACAATAATAAAGAATAGTTAATAAAATGTTGGTGGTGCTCATTTTAATATATTCAAATCAACAATTTGACATAGATATCAAGCTGTAAATTTTGTATTTTAGATATAAGAAAGTCAACTTCATTCTACCGATCAAACATGAAAATGATATTAAGATAATATATTAAGATTATTAATATTATTAAGATAATATCTTATGGATCAATTTCTAGTCTTACTTTAAAAATAAAGTAAAATATTAATTTTTCATTCATAAAATGTTGGTGGTGCTCATTTTAATATATTCAAATCAACAATTTGACATAGATATCAAGCTGTAAATTTTGTATTTTAGATATAAGAAAGTCAACTTCATTCTACCGATCAAACATGAAAATGATATTAAGATAATATATTAAGATTATTAATATTATTAAGATAATATCTTATGGATCAATTTTTAGTCTTACTTTAAAAATAAAGTAAAATATTAATTTTTCATTTTTTTTTTAACTCTAATGGACTGCAGGTGTTACTGGGTAACGTATCCTTGTCCTTTTTACTTTTCTTTCTGTATCTTTTAGGTCCTGAAAGCGTAATGGCAAGCCTGGCACTTCACAGAATAAGCTTTTTAGCTTATTCTTCAATCTATGTTGTGTTGAGGAACTGCACATTTGTTCCCTGACTCCCAAGCTGAAGTTGTATGTGGAAATGCTCTGCCCAGGCAATACGTGGGCAATGATTGTATGCAAATCAAGTCACTTCTGTTTTAAAACAACAAATAGAGAATGCAGTAGAGGAGGAGACATCTAGACAAAGAAGATTCATAGAAAAATCGGGAGTGGTCTCCCCTAGACTTTCTCGTATAATCAGAAATGGGGATGGATATTTGATGAGTAAACCACAAGACAATGATTATATTTTTATGTAATATACATTAAAGAATCATCAACATCAAATCAAATCAAATTAATAATATATTGAACAATTATTACAAAAGTAAAATTGAATAAATCGGACTCTGCAGCTGCATGAATAAAAGGTAAAGTACTACTTCTAGTGAACGGAAATAGCCCAAAAGTTGATAGAATCTACGTTTTGTACCAAATACTTGTATACTAAATTTGGTTGACCTAAGTAAAAGCGTACTCAAGTTATCATGTTCACATACAGACACACACACGCACACAGACAGACACACAGACATATTTCCAAAAATGGTATTTTCGCCCTCAGGGAGGTCTAAAACATCGAGATTCATCAAAATCTCGACATCGAATCTTTGAACCATTACAATACTTTCCCTTTACTTCGTATATGAGAAAGTAAAAATGTATCAACTGTCTCAGACCTGAGCACGACTGCACCTCACCAACCATGCTGGGCAGCAGGATGCTAAAAAACTGATTCTTGTAGGTTCCGAGTTGTATCCATAAACAGTGTCACACACGTGTACATGGGAGGCAGCTAAAGGGCTTGAGTGAGGGCAATTCCATATCTGACCGGGATGTGGCAGAGTGCACTGATTCTTTTTCTCGGTTTCATGCAGACCATTCACAGGAAATTTTGGGTCCGAACCTATAGATGAAGACCTTTCTGGTTCTGGCCCTGTTGATGTTCATGTCCGGGCTCGAGCCTATGGTTGAAAACCCTTCTGATCCCGGCCCCTCTGACGTCACTTCCTACCCTGACCTTTAAAAGCCTCCACCTTTTCCCTATTCCCTCAGTTCTGTTTTGGACTCCTGTTTGTGGTATCATTTATTTGCAGTTTGCAGCCAGGAAAATAATATATGGGTGGCTGCCCCAAACCTTGCTATGGCTCTTTGTGGAGTTTGTCACAACAGCCACAAGAGAACATCTTCACTTACATTATAGAGCTGTGAGCTGTAAAAGTTCAAAGCCACCAAGGTCTATATGGAGGGAACATGGTACTTCAGTGATGTGCTCAGGATTTTTTTACTGGAAAACATTTTCTGAACAATGTACATTTATGCGATAGATAATCAATGGGGATGATTAATAAGTAATAGTCTGGCATAAAGGTGCCAGAGTAGTTCTACAGAGTGATACCATAGGTGACTGTTTTTGTTTCCCAAAAGACCAATCCATGTGAGGGTTCCAGAAAGGACATTAATTTATTTAGATCCGTAACGGGCTCCATACAGTAAATAACCATGAATAGATGGTAACAGATTTGTGAAATACCAGAGGCTCTCACACAACACATCCAGTAAAATACACTCAGCCCATACCATACATTAAATATTTCAGGTTTTTCTACATTTTAGGCAGTTTTTCAAACTTCATATGCAGAGAACCCATCCCAGAATGAAATGGTGCTTGGTCAAGCAATGAAGCTACAAGGAACCACACAACTCAGTAAATAACCATAAAGTGCCATTAAAGACCCATTGTGTTTAAGACTGTATGGACAAAAAAGTAAAAAAATAAACAAACATATGGTATGGGGGTGCAGTTTTACGAAATGTCTTTATGTTTGTTATCTGTATTCTATTTCTTTAAGGTTAAGTAAAGTTATCTGTTTAGTCTGTGTTTTTAATAAATGCCCCACAACTCCCTCCCCTCATCTTTTAAGTTTTATTGCCTTCTTATTTCATTCTGGGAGCATTGCAACATGAGCCGGCGCTCCCGGTTACTTTGGGATTATTCCAAGACTAACATTTTTACACTTTTTTTCCTGTCACTAATGTCACATTAATAATTTATTGAAAGTCATAATGGATTAATTGATTATGTTGATCCTTTGGCTAAGATTGTCACAAAAGTCAATGATGGCCCACTTATGCAAGGAGCCCCTTTGAAGCTGAAAACACTTACACTGTGGCTTAAAATGGAAAGATTAGCAAAAATTATATTTGATGTAATCATGATTACATGAGACTCTAATTTCAAGTAGCGGTTCAAGCTGTAGGATTAAATTTTATTTTAACCCATTGATGTAAATCTTTTCATTCTGAAATATTGGAATACAATTTTTAAAGTGAAAAGAACAAATACAATAATTAATTTTTGGCTGTATGATGCAGTGGTAAGCATTGCTGCCTCAAAGATCTACCTTCCTGAGTTCAGATCCTTTGCTTGGTTGCTGTCCATGTGAAGCATGCATGTTCTCATCCTTCCCTATGTGAGTTTTCCACCAAGTATTCAAATTTTCTTCAAGTATCCCAAGTGATATCTAGGATAAATGAACTGGTGGTTTCAAATGGGCCTTGTGTGCATGACTGGTACCCTGCAACTGACCGGTGCCCTGTACAGAGCTGATTCTTGGCTTGCACCTTATGCTGCTGGGATGGGCTCCAGCCCCTGGACTGTGAATGTTTGAAAATGATATGTTAAATACAGAGATGAATTATTAACGCAAAATTAGTGTTTGCTAGCACATCGGGGCAACAAGTTGTAATACTGTCTAAAACTATTTAGATGCCTGCTGTATCCCTGGGTTGGCTGTCTTCTGCATGAAGGTTACATACAAAGCACTCCTGGTGCCCACCTAGACTACCTTCTAATATCCAAAGACATGTAGATTACTGGGCAGAGTAGCATGGATGAGGATTCCTTGTCCCCCGGATTGGCTCACAACTCTGACCAGGACAAAGTCAGTGCAGAAAAAGGATCAATTAATATCTAAAAGCTAAATTGTAAGTGGATTTGAGTTTAAATTTGACGAAGAATATGATACTTTCAGAAAAACTGAAACAATTGTTAATGAGTAGTGTTGACTGGAAAAATTTGTCAAAAGCGTTTTTTTTCAGGGTTCATCTGAGACGTTGCTCGCAGAATATTTTCTTGAAAATTGATCTTTTGACTGACTTCGATTAACTTTTTTTTTCCAGAGCCCCATGATTGTTTGTGAGCCCACCATGATATCACATCACAGAGCTGTAGCAGCCTTGTTAACCATGCCTAGAACTTGTATATTGTAAGTGCGCTCCACCTCACATTTTATGGCACTGTCTGATCTGTTTTGCACATGCGCGAATAATTTGCTACGTATACACACATGCATGATGTCACTACTCAATCAGTACTTCTGCAAGATTTGCACCATGTTTTTGTTAAAAAAAAAAGAGCTCACAGTATTATCGTTTGAGACGTACATTAGTGGACCGTAAAGAATATATTATGAGTACCAACGCAAATCAAGCACTGCCACCAAGCATATACTGTTGATCCCTGTGCCTTCACTCCCTCGCTACCATGCCACAGTGACGAGTCAAAATAAATCGTAAAGGAGACCACCTTCTCCCCGTCTAGAGTCAGAAAAAACAATTGAGACCCTGTGAAATAATAATAACAAAAAATGTAACCGAACCGAACCGCCACCTTATCGTGGTAGAGGGGTTTGCGTGTCTCAATGATCCTAGGAGCTCTGTTGTCCGGGGCTTTATGCCCCTGGTAGGGCCACCCAAGGCAAACTGATCCTAGGTGAGGGATGAGACAAAGTGCGGTTCAACAGACCTCCTATGACGAATAAAAAATTTGGACGGCGTTTTCCCTCGCCCGGACGTGGGTCACCGGGGCCCCCCTCTGGAGCCAGACCTGGAGGTGGGGTTCATTGGCGAGCGCCTGGTGGCCAGGCTTGCACCCATGGGGCTCGGCTGGGCACAGCTCGAAGAGGCAACGTGGGTCCCCCTTCCCATGGGCTCACCACCTATGGGAGGGGCCAAGGAGGTCGGGTGCAGTGTGAGTTGGGTGGTGGCCGAAGGCGGGGACCTTGGCGGTCCGATCCTCGGCTACAGAAGCTGGCTCTTGGGACGTGGAATGTCACCTCTCTGAAGGGGAAGGAGCCTGAGCTTGTGCGTGAGGTTGAGAGGTTCCGGCTAGATATAGTCGGGCTCACCTCAACGCACAGCTTGGACTCTGGAACCAATCTCCTTGAGAGGGGCTGGACTCTCTACCACTCTGGAGTTGCCCCCGGTGAGAGGTGCCGAGCGGGTGTGGGTATACTTATTGCTCCCCGACTTGGAGCCTGTACATTGGGGTTTACCCCGGTAGACGAGAGGGTAGCCTCCCTCCGCCTTCGGGTGGGGGGACGGGTCCTAACTGTTGTTTGTGCGTATGCACCGAACAGCAGTTCAGAGTACCCACCCTTTTTGGAGTCCCTAGAGGGTGTGCTAGAGGGCATACCTTCTGGGGACTCCCTCGTACTGCTGGGGGACTTCAATGCTCACGTGGGCAATGACAGTGAGACCTAGAAGGGCGTGATTGGGAGGAATGGCCCCCCCGATCTGAACCCGAGCGGTGTTTTGTTATTGGACTTCTGTGCTCGTCACGGATTGTCCATAACAAACACCATGTTCAAGCATAGGGGTGTTCATATGTGCACTTGGCACCAGGACACCCTAGGCCTCAGTTCGATGATCGACTTTGTGGTCGTGTCGTCAGACTTGCGTCCACATGTCTTGGACACTCAGGTGAAGAGAGGGGCGGAGGTGTCAACTGATCACCACCTGGTGGTGAGTTGGCTTCGATGGTGGGGGAGGATGCCGGTCAGGCCTGGTAGGCCCAAACGTGTTGTGAGGGTCTGCTGGGAACGTCTGGCAGAGCCCCCTGTCAGAAGTAGCTTCAACTCCCACCTCCGGCAGAACTTCGACCATGTCCCGAGGGAGGTGGGGGACATCGAGTCCGAATGGGCCATGTTCCGTGCCTCTATTGTTGAGGCGGCTGACCGGAGCTGTGGCCGTAAGGTGGTCGGTGCCTGTCGTGGCGGCAATCCCCAAACCTGTTGGTGGACACCGGCGGTGAGGGATGCCGTCAAGCTGAAGAAGGAGTCCTACCGGTCCCTTTTGTCCTGTGGAACTCTGGAGGCAGCTAATAGGTACCGGCAGGCCAAGCGGAATGCAGCTTCGGTGGTTGCTGAGGCAAAAACTCGGGCATGGGAGGAGTTTGGGGAGGCCATGGAGAACGACTTTCGGACGGCTTCGAGGAGATTCTGGTCCACCGTCCGGCGTCTCAGGAGGGGGAAGCAGTGCAGTGTCAACACTGTATATGGTGGTGATGGTGCGCTGCTGACCTCGACTTGGGACGTTGTGAGTCGGTGGGGGGAGTACTTCGAAGACCTCCTCAATCCCAATAACATGCCTTCCAATGAGGAAGCAGAGCCTGGGGACTCGGAGGTGGGCTTCCTCATCTCTGGGACTGAGGTCACCGAGGTGGTCAAAAAACTCCTTGGTGGCAGGGCCCCGGGGGTGGATGAGATACGCCCGGAGTTCCTCAAGGCTCTGGATGTTGTAGGGCTGTCTTGGTTGACACGTCTCTACAACATCGCATGGACATCAGGGACAGTGCCTCTGGATTGGCAGACCGGGGTGGTGGTCCCCCTCTTTAAGAAGGGGGACCAGAGGGTGTGTTCCAACTACAGAGGGATCACACTCCTCAGCCTCCCTGGAAAAGTCTATTCGGGGGTTCTGAAGAGGAGGGTCCGTCGGATAGTCGAACCTTGGATTCAGGAGGAACAGTGTGGTTTTCGTCCTGGTCGCGGAACAGTGGACCAGCTCTACACCCTTAGCAGAGTCCTGGAGGGTGCATGGGAGTTCGCCCAACCAGTCTACATGTGTATTGTGGACTTGGAAAAGGCGTTCGACCGTGTCCCTCGGGGGATCCTGTGGGGGGTGCTCCGGGAGTATGGAGTACCGGACCCCCTGATAAGGGCGGTTCGGTCCCTGTACAACCGGTGTCAGAGCTTGGTCCGCATTGCCGGCAGTAAGTCGAATCCGTTTCCAGTGAGAGTTGGACTCTGCCAGGGCTGTCCTTTGTCACCGATTCTGTTCATAACTTTTATGGACAGAATTTCTAGGCGCAGCCAGGGTGTTGAGGGGGTCCGGTTTGGTGGACTCAGGATTGGGTCACTGCTTTTTGCAGATGGTGTTGTCCTGTTTGCTTCATCAGGCCGTGATCTTCAGCTCTCTCTGGATCGGTTCGCAGCTGAGTGTGAAGCGGCTGGGATGGGAATCAGCACCTCCAAATCCGAGACCATGGTCCTCAGCCGGAGAAGGGTGGAGTGCCCTCTCAGGGTTGGGAGCGAGATCCTGCCCCAAGTGGAGGAGTTCAAGTATCTCGGGGTCTTGTTCACGAGTGAGGGAAGAATGGAGCGTGAGATCGACAGGCGGATCGGTGTGGCGTCCGCAGTGATGCGGGCTCTGCATCGGTCTGTCGTGGTGAAAAAGGAGCTGAGCCATAAGGCAAAGCTCTCAATTTACCATGAGCTATGGGTAGTGACCGAAAGAACGAGATCGCGAATACAAGTGGCTGAAATGAGTTTCCTCCGCAGGGTGTCTGGGCTCTCCCTTAAAGATAGGGTGAGAAGCTCAGTCATCCGGGAGGGGCTCAGAGTAGAGCCGCTGCTCCTCCGCATCGAGAGGAGTCAGATGAGGTGGCTCGGGCATCTGATCAGGATGCCTCCTGGACGCCTCCCTGGGGAGGTGTTCCGGGCACGTCCAACCGGGAGGAGGCCCCGGGGAAGACCCAGGACACGCTGGAGGGACTATGTCTCCCGGCTGGCCTGGGAACGCCTCGGGATTCTCCCGGAAGAGCTAGAAGAAGTGGCCGGGGAGAGGGAAGTCTGGGCATCTCTGCTCAAGCTGCTGCCCCCGCGACCTGACCTCGGATAAGCGGAAGAGAATGGATGGATGGATGGATGGAAAAAATGTAATACTATTTATAATGATGGAAGAAAAAACTGGGAAGCATCTACACAGATAGATCAGAAACAAAGAAGAGGTGCCAGCTGCGTGGAGTGATTTAAAAAATAATGCCAATCAGTGCCTCAAAGACTGGACATTTTTTTGTTTTTTACATCTGGCTAGTTTGTCACCATTTGTTGCATTTCATTTGTGGTATTCATTCTATCCATGTCTTTTGTTGTTTGTGGCGCAGCTCTGAACACATTTTTTGACCACAATAATCAATCCAGCAAAATTGTTGGACATTTCTCTAGCCATTAGGGACACTTAAAAGACCACTGCTGTAGATAGATAGATAGATAGATAGATAGATAGATAGATAGATAGATAGATAGATAGATAGATAGATAGATAGATAGATAGATAGATAGATAGATAGATAGATAGATAGATAGATAGATAGATAGATACTTTATTAATCCCAATGGGAAATTCACAGTATCACTGTATCACTGTATCACTGAACTAGTTCAGTTCATCCTTCCCTTTTGACTTTGATGCATTTTGCTGAGTTTGGCGAAGTTCTGGACATTTTCGCAATTTTGATGAACTCACAGCAAAGCAAAATTCACACAGTTTGCTCATCACTATTAATGTGGATATTGTCTCTTGTAATTTTTGAAAAGTAACATCATTGTTCTTTTCTTTTTCATGTATTAATTTCTTCTGTGTGTGCTTATTTAAATAAAATTAGTTTTTGTACTAATTTGGCCTTCCTGGACTTCTTCATAGTGCAGAGAGACACCCAAAAGCGCCCTCTTCTGGTAGAATTACTAGGGCTGTTAATGTGGAGGAAAGGCACACAGTTTATACTATACCTGCAAAGAGCCTCAGGATGATGTTTATTCATTAAATGTGCTATAAATAAACTATAAAAGATTCAACTACACTTCAATCATACATGCTCTATTTATATAAATGTTTCCTTTGCTTGTGCTCCGTGAAGTGCCAGGCTTGCCATTTTGCCCAGTGCCAGTACAGACTGTGCTTTACCAGCAGAGCAGGGCACATTGCTCGTCAGCTCCATTTCAATAAAAGGCCAACTGCTGCTGCTGCTGTGCCAGCACAAGTCGGTATTAACTTGCAAGAATGCATTTCACCTCCAGTTGCTCTACTTTGCTTTCCAGTATAAAACAGCCGTCTGTAATGGGTTACATTCTGTCAAACAATCGATCTGAAATGGCTCAACAAGTCTCTGCAGGAAATGAAAGGAGTCATCATGGAGGCGCGCATTCAGAGAATCTGTTTTCTGGCAGATGGCTTTCAATTAGCTTGTTAAACCTGTCAAAAATAATCCCAGTCGTGAACGAACCCAGGCGTCTCCAATTCATGCTACTAATATTTACCTGTCTTGTACCTGTAATTTACACTGCCGGTTCACAAGCTAACATTAAGGGGTTTTTGATACTTTAGAAATTAATATTATTAGAGAAAAAGTATGCTTCTCAAGTGTTTGCCAAAATGTTTTCTTAAGAAGTAAGCAATAGTCACTGCTGTGACATCTGAACACACGCCTCATATATCTTGTGATGGGGCACTTCTTTGTGTAGCTGGAATCAAATGCCACGTAATTCCATAATAGTGGATATAATAATTAGATAAAAATGAAAGAAATGATCAAGGCAGATAATCGTCAAGTAAAATGACAAAGAAAATCCTGCTGCCTCTATAATGCCAGTCCAGTCATCGTTCTTCCCTGTCGAGTGGGGTGTTTTGGCCATTGAGCCATCCAAGAAAATCTGTTTTAGGTAATCCCCATTCATTTTCTTTTCATTTTTATTCAGTATTTCTCTGGATGGAATACTCCCAGCCAAGCACACCATCCTGAGATGAAGTCTAATTAACTACTGGTAGAACGCCACCTTATTTAACTTCCAGGGGTTAAGTCTGGAGCTCCCCCGAGGCAATGGTGCCCCAAGAAATTCCTGAGGCCCTTTTAGGATGTTGTCCAGTGGCATCCCCGTACAATGTATGAACTTAGGCTGCACCCGGCCCCCGCCAGGTCCCTGCCATGCCCACCTGGAGGTGTTGCTAAGCAACATTTATATGACGGACGGAAATTAAGGGGGGAAATTTAAAAGTTAGGGTAACTCTTTAGTTTAGGTAATGCAAAAATGCATCTATTCCTCATTTACTGTTATGTAACAGGACCTTAACAAAGGCGTCTTTTGGTCTTCATAACACATACAACATCAGTAGACAGGTTATTCATCTCTGTGCTGTGTGGCATACTGACATGTGGTAAAATGTCTTGTTAATATGAAGGATTCACAGGTCTTATACTAAATATGTAACATTAAGATACGTTTATCTCGGCTAAGCCACCTCAGACCACTCCAGAGTGACGTTTTACTAGTCGGTCACATTGCAGAGATGAAGAAACGCTTTACTGATGCTTTGCAAGTGTTATGAAGACTGAAGGAAGTGTTTGTTAAGGTCTTGTTACGTAATAGCAAATGAGTAATGGATGCATTTTTGCAGTACCTGAATTAAAACATTACCAAAGTAAGCATTTAGTTTAGCAAGCCTTGTATTTACTGCAATTATCTAATTATTCTTTTACTTTTTGGAATTCCACTGTTGATTTTTGGAATTTTTGCTTGAGTCTTTCGTTCGAGGTTTTTCTAAGTGCCGTGGATACGTTTCCCTTTAATTTACGGAGTGTTAGATAACCTGAGAATTCTTCTGAACATGCCTCATACATCTTTTGTTTCAATAAAGTACTTTATTTTTTTAAAACTTTGATGTTGTATCTCATTCCAGCAATGGTTTCAGACTGAGTGGCTAATATGCAATAACTTTTCGAGTTTCCTCTTGTGACGTCAAACCTTCTCAATTTGTGTAATTCATGCAAATTTTTTTTTTGCCATTTTTAAAGAACTGAGAGGCGACTGTTGCTTTACTACTCAGCCCACACAAGAAGCATTGAAAGATTAGCTCTAGTGTTTTCTTGATAATAATATTCCATTTATTGCTGTCCCAATTTTTGTATTTATAAGAATTAGTATGAACCGAACACTTCATTTATTTTTTGTCCAGCATTTCCTGACTTATCGGGATGAGAAACCCCAATGTATGATATACCGTTTAACTCATCCTGATGTCTAGGTATGCACAATGTAAAGTTTTTTTGGGGCTCCCCTTATTTTTGGCCCTCTGGTCTTGTAAAAAAAATTATTTTTAGGCCATTTTTGGATCATATTTTGTGCAGAGAATTACATCATTATGATAAAGAGTAAATTAATAGGTGTCTTCGGTAAAAATGGTCAGAAGGACTTGAAGTTGTGTAGCAGATTCACCTCGTAACGGGACAGGAGGGTCAAAGTTAATCCTATTCACAAAACTTTGAAAAAACGATTGATCAGTAATATAGGCATGTGGAGTGTCATTTTGTGCTGTTTTGAGTTTGCTGATCATAAATATAATATTTTTGATATTAAATTACTTACCAGTGGCCCTAGCCCTCTAAGAGCTACTCCTAGAAGGTTAAGCATGTCGGGTATCATTTTAGATTATTTCAAGGTCAACGATTATGAATATGATGTTATTTTTGATTTGTCAACCTTTACTAGAGATTTAACCCTCTATGGACCTCCATACAGAGAGTGAAAAAAATGACACATTTCTATTACAATAGAGGATATTTAGACTTTAAACTTTTAAATTGAAGCACACATTTTAATATTTGATGCAATTATTGTTATTATGTACTTCCTCATGAAGTAAATCATTACATTTCTTGTAAACACCTTGAAATAGGACGGCTTTTGATAATATAGAATTTTCTTTATTTTATACTCTATATTGAATGCCGTGAAAGGTCAATGTCACGTCACAACTAGTATTGTTTTCTCGGAACTGTTTCAGTGGAAGCTTCCACTTCAAAGAGCGTTCACATGAAATTTCCCTCTGAGAAATTTGTATTATCAGCCTAACCCATATGAATGCAGCATGAAGCACCGGACCTACAATCACAACTTATGACCCCAAGGAAGCCTTTTACCCCAACTCTAACAATTATCTGTAAACAGTTTTAAGTATCCTAATGTTATACGTCATCTTGGATAAAGGTGTCAGCTGAATATATACTTCTCAGCCTAATCTGCCTTATTTTTAGACATTTCAGTATATCAGGATACTGTTCATGCTGAAGAAGATAATGTGTTAAAGGGCTAGTTGGCAAGCATGGTTCTGACTCTGATCTCCTATCATTATATATTGAGCCATTTGTGCTCCAGGCTGCCTGTACTTTGTGGTCTCATCTGACCCATGAGGCACTCCTTGGCTGACCTTTGTTAGCCTGGAAGATCTTTCATCCTTCATGGTCTTTTTCTCTCTTTCGGAGAGATTTCGAGATTTCCCTTTCCGGGGGCCCATGAGCAGCTAGTGTTCTTACTGCCCCCACAAGTTCTTGCCAACCGGGCAGAGATCCACTGTTTACACTCACACAGACATAAATCTAATTTAGGAAACGTAATAAGTGACCCAAAAACAGTTCCAAAGAGAAAGTGGGATCCTGATTCTGATGCAAACAGTTTTAATTTGAATGGTTTTACCATTTAGTGAGACGGAGAGAGGGGGCTGCAGTAAGAGAGTGCTTTGTATTTCTTTGACTACGTTCTGTTCAAGTACCTTCTCAGACAGAGCAAAGAGGTGATAGCGGTGCTTGCTATCTAGTACTCTGTGTGGCCGGTCACAGAGTGGAAAAAGACACATCAGCATATAATGAATGATGTCCTACACTGGTGCCAGGATTGCTTGCATGTACCCCACACAGTCATACAAGAGCAGTTAAGTAAAAGGACAGACAATTTCACACAACTGAAATAAATAGTTAGTTTACTTTTACACATGACTGATGACATTCCCCATTTCCTTCACATGCAGGCAACTCATAATGCAAATGAAAGCATCATTTAAATCAGAAATAGCCCTTACATTTTTTTTTTTTTTTTACAAAAGTAGGAGACATCCTTGTGTGTTGTCTGGACAGTAATGGACAATATACTTTATATCTAGTCCTTCTGTATCAGACTTGTTTGCAAGTACTTGTGATACATAAATCCTGAGAATAAAATTCATTTTCCACCAAACAAAGTGATTGTTTCTGTAGCTATAGTCAAATGAAGCCACAGTTGTTGTGGTAATGGAGAGATATTTTTAGGGACAGGTAGTCTTCAGATGAGCAGAAGTTGGTACAGTTTCAGAACTGTCATCATGTTTCATAAATCAGACCAAGGCACAAACTAAAAATCAAAGTCAAAAACAGTGTCACTAAATGTCACAAAATTTTGCATGAATGCTGTTGCCTTGTGGTATAGCAGGTCAGTGGCTTAACAATTAGGGGCCATTTTAATAAATAAATAATTAATTGGCCAGATTGATCTCGGAGGGTGTGCATGCTCGCGCAGCTATGGGAGGTTGGTGACATAACTAACGTGAGATACACCTGCGCGTGAGGGTGCGGTCTGTCTCAATTGCTTCATTGGCTTCCTGCAGTGTGCAATTAAGATGCTGCACCCATGGAGGCAGATAAAAAGGGAACAAAAAAATGACTGGAAAGAAAGAAATGAAAGGAGAGGAAAGAAAGATAAACGAAAAGAGATTAAAGGATGGAGAGAGACAGGAGGAGGTGGAGAGAGCCACTGCAAGTGAATGAATGAGACAGAGAGAGAGAGAGAGAGAGAGACAGAGAAGGTAGGCAGCCAGGAGGAAATCCCTCAAGTGAGCATATGACTGATGTTCTGGGGCTGAAGGAGTTCACTTCAGCTGAGTGACCTGGAAGCTGGAGAGTGACGTGCTCCTTGGTTGGAGCAACTCGCTGCATAATGGCGGAGAGAAGCAGAGCGGCTGCATGGGAATGGAAGGCTTAGTGAGGAATAGGCAACAAGGATGTGAGCCTGTCAGCGGGAGTCAGAAGCTCGGGGATGGTGCCCTGCCGGGAGCCACAGATGGCTGCAGGGGACCAAGCCCAGGAGCAATGCAGAAGGTTGGCCGAATTGCCAGATAGGCGCCTCAACTAAGAAGACATTTATTTTTAAAAGAATTGCACCAGGGCTCATATTTTTATGGGCAGCTTCCTGCACTGTGTTTTTAACCTCTTTATAATGTTTGATTGATTTTAACCGCCACATGGATGCTGTTATTTATATATTGAACACACTGCACTTTGGAACACTGTTCGTTTTTGACTGTTTTTAATAAAAGCACTTTAATCCCTCATCTGCTGGTTCATTCCTCAGGTATGTTATCAGCAGTAGCAGATTCAAGAGGCTCCCAAATGCTACAGTGAGGGTGCAGCCGACCTGCACCGTCACAAGCCTAGAACAAGCCCGAGTCCTTCTCTGCTTTTGTGTGCGCAGTCAGTTCTAAGAGCAGTGCCCATAAAAGTTAACTATAATAATTTATAACAAAGAAAAAGGAGAATCTATGCTTAAATGAGAATCTATCCAGTAACAGCAAAAATATCTGCAGTGAACGTGCACTTAGAAATTAAACACAGACAACTCAGACCAGCACTGAAGGAATCCTGACATGAATGTGCCACACCTGCAGAAAGACGCCAGACGGGGAGATTGTTTCTGCGTACAGATTGTTACCATCCAAAGAAACAACAAAAGAGAAAATAAAAAAATATTTAATTTTAAAGAAGGCAGTTGGTCTCAAGTAAGAGCAAAGACCACATTTTGCAAGACCAACGGCCAAGAACGAGACAAGTCTAAGTATGAATAACCCCAAATTCAAGACAAGTCCTTGACATGAGAAAAACGTCTCAAGTCTGGACTCGAGCACTACAGCCGTATTTCAACTGTATACGAAACTGGGCAGAGAAGTAGTACTGAGAAGTGTACTCATCACCTTCTGAAAAGAGGTAAAGAGGGGGCCTAACGAAAGTTCTGTTGAAGAGTGTGATGGGAGTGAAATCTTGCACACCTTGTGACTTTTAAGGATTAAATGTGACACCTGTGTTTTCAACCTTTCCCATGGATCTCTGAGAGTTAAATTAAAGATCAGATTACAAGATACAGTTAGCTTTTGGTTGAACACTTTATCCTCAGTCAAAAAATCAGTGTTGGAATTTAAATGCTGTTCAGTTTTGAGACTCCTACCCCCAGTCAAGGCTAGACAGTGCAAGCCAATGATGAATTACATTAAGATCGCTACTCTTTGCTCCATTAAAAGTTGCAACAATATTTTGAAAAAAGAAAGCAGAACTTGTACCAGGGACGTTTTGTGCACAAATCATTATTCTGATCAGATTGTGGATATGGAGCACCTTTTGGTCTGCACCCACTGCTAATATCCGACGATGACATCTGTCTTAGGCTGAAGATGCTAAATCTGAAGACGCCACCTAAGAAGCCATCTGTGTGTTCCTGGTCTTGACTATGCTACCCCCGTTGTAGACATCGAATCTTAGTGTGAAAAAGGTATTTAAAGAAACTGTGTTTCAGTGAATTGTCTGTGTCATTACAACACTCCCAAGTCCTGCATTTGAACCATGTAGTGCATGAGGTCTGCATGTTCTTTGGGAGCTATTGTGGGTTGTTCTTTCTCTGTGGAAGGCCATGTTATTCTAAATTAGATGTGTTGCTGTTTCAGTTTTGGCTCTTCTTAGGCAATATATATTCCAGAGCAGAGTCTGGGTTCAGGTTCAGAATATACATACATACATACATACATACATACATACATACATACATACATACATACATACATACATACATACATACATATAAATTTAAATCCTTATTGGTAGATTATGGCAGATGACATTTCCAGAGGGGATCACAATGATCTGATGCAAATCAAGACATTAAAGAAAGCAGATAGTAGATGGGTCACGCAATAGCACAGACACGCACCCAGACAAATCGATTTTCTATCAAAGCTAACATTATGGCTGTAAAGTTGTACTCATATTACTTGCAACTTCCCACACTCACGTACTTGTTATGTGGGCAAGTGAAAATCAAAATTTCCAAAAATGGCTTGCTTTACATTCCACAAAATTAGATTGGCACAACTGCACGACTTTTCTTGGCCAGCATCCTGACGTTTTCAAAGCACGCCCATTCAAAGTTTGCCTAGCTAGGCTGGTAGTTTTTCAGTGTCAAACTGTCTATGCTAAGGCATTACACAAAGAAATTAAAAATATCTCCATAGATCACTGAGGTCCAGTTTGTTAGCCGATGTGGATTATGCCTTCCAATCTTTACAAATACGTGGAATTGTGCTGCCATACTGGTTCCATCCTTGCTGCCACATCATGTCAAACAGGACATTATTACAGAAAACTACGGCGACAATTGCAAGTCAGGTCGGAGGCGGAGTGGTGGCTCTGAGGCTAGGGATCTGCACTGGCAATCTGAAGATTGCTGGTTCGAATCCTGTAAATGCCAATAGGGACTTTGCTCTGTTGGGCCCTTGAGCAAGGCCCTTAACCTGCAATTGCTGAGCACTTTGAGTAGTGAGAAAAGAGCTATATAAATGCAAAGAATTATTATTAGGCTCTATTAGTACAAAAACGTAAAAGTCATGTCAGCTGATCATGAATGCAGATTGACCTCACTGCTTTGAAGGCACTAAACTTTAATCACTTTCCAACATACCACTCACAGAGAAACATTTGCATTCAGTTTTGAAGTGAAGTGACTTAAATACATAACATGGCTGCTCCTCTACCAGAACATACACTGTCATGGTCAGGCAGAGATGGTGACATGGTGGTTAGTACTGCTACCTCACAGATCCAACATCCATGCCCTGACACTATCCATTTAGAGTTGGCTTGCTTCCTTTTGCTTTCTTTAGTTTTCCACATACAGCCCAAAGACATGCGTGTTAGGCTGATGGACAATTCCAAGTTGGCCCAACATTAGTGAATGTATGATGAGCCACGCAATGGACTGGCACCTGCTTCAGTGCTCTTTACTACCTTCTTCCCAATTCTGCCAGAATAGACTCAAGCCCTCCATAACCCCAAAGGGGATCTGAGAATGATATCTATGTTAAGAGTGGTGAAAACTAGTTTTGAAGGAATGTGCAGAGTAGTATAGGATATAATGCATGAACAGAAAGGAAATTTACAGATGGACCTAAGGGTGTAATAAAGGAAGAAATAAGGTACTGGATACTTACCACAGCCATGTTCTGGAACAATCAGAGAAAAAAGTGGCATAACCACAATGACAATCTAAGGAGGAACAGCCCATGTAGAAATGCCCAAAAATGGCCTAATCTGTTTTGTTTTTAATTAAAGACTGTCCATCCTGTACCTTGGGGACGCCTCTTGCAAAAACTACATTAGCCTCCCATTGGACTTCTACTAATCCTCTTTCACTTACGCACTGGAAATCCTTTCTTTTTGACCTAATGCTCTTCGAGCTCTCTGCCTCAAGAAATGGAGGGGTATCCGGCTTAATATTTATAAGTGAAATGATGTGAAAGACCTGGTAAGGACCCAGCTTACCAGAGTTTCTTAAGAGTAATTGTACTTCTTAATAGCACTGCTCAAACTATTCTTTTTTATTAACTAGCAACAGCACCAGGGACAGGTAATTGAATAATGTAAAAATATTTGCTATCTCTTACCCTAAATGTACTTTCAGCACCCTTCCTCTCTGTTTCTGTGTATGGATGTTTCTTCACTGGTGCTCCCTGTTTTTGAGGCGCCTTTCTCACATCCTGTCTGGTTTTATACTCTCCATCTTTGAAGGCGACTCTCTCCATGTGCACCTTTATTCTTCCTTGTTTGTCTCACCAAAACCAAACTGACTAATCAGATGGCTCTGAGGGGCTGGACAGACAGACTTTTGTGTTTTATGATATACTGTAGTAGATTACCCCACCTATTTTTCTTATCTGTCTCCTCTTGTACTCCGGCCTTGTCTCTCTTTTGTTGGCGCTTCTTCTTTCTTCACAGCTGACGTGGACAGAGACAACTGCCTTCTTGACCTCAGTATGATTGGACAACTAGCATGTTGTGTGTTTCTTTGCTTTGTTAGGGGAGGTTGCTTTTTATTGTTATTATTATTATTTCATATTTTTTTCATGTTTCTATCACTCTTATACAAAAAAACCCCAAAATACTGTACATCCATCAATTATTGAACCAGCTCAGGGCTGTGGGGTTAGTTAGGCCAGTCTATTGTTTTTATTTATTAGGTGGGTATTCTGTGAGCTATATTGACTTTTATTAGCCCATGTGCTGGATAAAGCTTATCAAGAAGCCAGTAATTGAGAAACATTTCGTTGTGTCCAGAGGCATGGTAGCAATTTGACAATGTCATGGTGTCATCTAAAAACAACAACAACAAAAAAAAACCCTTCAATCTATCCCAGACCCCCACCCCCCAACCCACCATGCCACTGTCCCGTTTGCTAATAGGCAGTTGTCAAGGCAATGATAAGATAAATGTAGTGTTTGACGGATACATCAAGTGATACAGCTGATAAAGGCATGAGAAACCCCAAACAATTAGTAGAAAGCTACAGATAAAGAAGTCTGGTGGCGAGTTGAAGCCCTAGTGGGGCCGTCACAGTATGAAAAGAGACATCATGTTTTATTTCCCTCGCGCTGGGTGCAAGCATGTGACCTTCAGTCTGCCACTGAAGGAACCAGAACTTTGTCTACTTAAAATAATTTTGCAACATTGAAGGGATGTCCTGGTAACTTGGTTATTTAATGGCCTTCTGTAATCCTGTTAACCTTTGACAAGATTCAATTAGAGAACATCAAAAAAAGGAAAAGCTAACATTACAATGGCAAAAGGAAATCATTTTTATCTGCATTTCTACTACAAATCCAGACCTAAACAGTGCCCCTCCACCACCATCCCCAAATAATGATATGCGCTAGTCTGAATCAGATTAGTACAGCTGGAGAAATTGAAGTAAGTTTGTTTGAATCTAATGGCCAATATCTGCCGTGATTTGCTGCTCTTGGTCTTTGTGGTGTGGTAACCACAGTGAAAAGAAGCATTTTAAACAGTACCATGCTGCTAAAGTCATGGAACTACTGTCTTCACTTATGGACTTAAGAAGAAAAGTGCAAGTTCTTCAGCAAAAGAGGGGTTCAGACAGCTAATGTGAAATAACGTTATTTCACAGTTACTTCACCGAGTCAGTCTTCCATTAGTAGAGAATAGTCCTAGACGTTTACATGGTGGCACAACGGTCATTGTCAGACTTATCTGGGGTCATACTTTCAGATCTCACTCACAGTCGTTTTCCATGTAGGTTTTTCATGTTTGTTTTTCCTGGTGCTGTGTGGGGTTTCTTCCAGATACATAGAGGTACATCACGATGGAGGTGGAGGATGTAAAGCCAAGAAGGAGGCCACAGAAGACATGACTGGTGGTGGCATTAGAGGATAAACAAAGAATGGGTATCACCCCATGGGATGTCCAGGATTGTGAAGAGCAGAGGAGTAAGATTAGGTGAGTGACCAGCTAACCAGGGTAAGCACCAGAAAGGTACAGCTGCAGGTGATGATGATAATCCTTAAAGATGTGATGGTTCATTTTTGATTTGTTTAATATTTAATTTTTTTAAGAGAACAAAAACACATAGTGACAAATGTTTCGGTCAAAAATTTGCCCACATGAGTAATATAAAAGCAAAGGAAGAAAAAAAAAACTGTTAAGCAAAAAAGAGAACAACCTTCATCCCCAACCAACTTCAGAGTACTATATTTCAGAATCTGATTTGTGAGCTCTATTAAACAACAGCATAGATCCAGCAAGCTATTTCACAATAACATCAATGAATTCTTGCCAAATTCTAAAAAGTTCTTGAACAGAATTTAACTTTTATCCAATTTAAGATAACATCAGACATCACTTGCCCACTGAGTTATGAGAGGTGGAATCTTCCAATGAAGTGAAACGAGTCTTTGTTCAGGCAGTGTAGTATACTCTAAAGCAACGGATGTTTCCTTGCACAACGTTCCCCCATCTGGTGCTACTTCAGATGTTGCTCTTAAGGAGATGGGAGTGAATTTAGGGCTGAGGCGATCCAATGGTATCTAATCAGTTAGCCCTAAATGGTCTGAGTGTAAACAAAAATCCCAAAATATGCAACCTAGTGAGGTGGGCACCTGTTGCCAGCATTTGCAATATGGATGTTATATTGAAAAGCCTTCACACAATCCAAGGTGGGCTGCCAGTGTATCACAGTGTATTATTATTTCATTTATAACTCACCGAGTCCAGTTTATTGTTTCCAGCCAGCACAGTGCGATATTTTTTGTAGCTGAACATCATTTTTTACACTCTATTCTTGATTCACTTTTGTTTTAATTGATTTATATTTCAGTTCTTCTATTCTCTGAGCCCTGCTTTGTATTAGAGGGTCACTGGGCAACATCATGTTAGAAAGAACCAATACTAGGATACTAGTTATTTAACATATAGGCCTGGAGTAGTGGTTACACTGCAGGAGGAAACTACAGTTTGAAGTAGGCAACCTGCATGAACACAACGAAAACAAGCAAATTCAGTTTATCTATGCTGTATAAAAAATCTTTAAATCTATCAACAGGTACCTGTCTAACAAGTACTCATCGATTTATTTTTCTGTCTGTTGTCACAGTTTCCGCTGTCTGATCCTCACACTCAAGCCAGTTACACAGAAAGAACCTGTGGATGAACAAATTGGATCTCCTCAAAACTTCTTCTGTTTCTTGCAGAAGAGGACTGGATGCCTGAATAAAGCACCCAGTCAGGTCAATGAGAGTGAGTGAAAGGAAACTGTGCTCCCCACGAAGACTCCTCTGGTCCTGCAGTCACATACATCAGGTGACCCACAGAGCAGTTAGACAGGATGCTGGGTATAAGCAGTTCAGTTCTGGGCTGCATCAGGAGGAGAACTCCACCGCACCTAGGTCAGGAGTCCTAGATCTTCAGACCTTTTATTCTATCTACTATATCTACCTATTTATGATTTTATCTGTTTGTTTCTCTCCGTTTCAAGAATGAGCACCATGCACAAATCACCTGAATGAATTTCAGCATATCTTTAATTGTGATCTCCTCTTGCTTGGGCCACATTTTTAGTTCTAGACATCTTCTGTTCAGGTGCCTCCTCGAAAAGAGCACTCAGATTATAGCAGTGACTGCTGTCAAAAGCAATACACGGCCATTCACAGACTAGTAGCAGACACATCTGCACTCAAAGAAGGGGATCTCTTCAATGCCATACATTTACATAAGGGTCCAAGAATTTCCAAGATTTTTTTTTTTTGTCTGCTGCTGTGACCTCGGCCCTGATATCGTTACAGCGGAAGATACACAGCAGGCTTCCAAAAACACCAGCTTGTTGTTATCTTTTAAACATGTAATCATTCTAACCCCAGAAATCCATGTCAATTCTTTAATGTTTGCTGATGGATTTGTATGTTAGAGCAGGGATTAACCCAAAGTGTGGACTGAAGCTCCAGGTGCGTGAGAACAGAGCAGAAATGGCAATATGGAAAAACTGTTAGTTTGACCAGAATTTTACTTTGTATGTTTTTTTTATCTTACAGTGAGGACTTTCTGAAATGTTCTACAAAAACTTACAAAAAATAAACAGCCTCCCAACTTACTGTTTCATTTACCCCATTAACTCAAACCGACCCTTAACCTAAAGAAGCTATGCAAACTGGCGAGTCACTGTGCTTTGGATTTGACTTTGTATGTTTAGTTAGTTTTAAATTCTCCTTAGGTTTGATTCCACATATTTTCGTGCCTTTTTTCCTATTGGGTATTTGGATATGAGGACATTTTTTCGATTGTTAGTTTAACGATTTAAGTTTGCTTTAAGTTTTCTAAAATTATATCATGTCTCAGCACAGCAACATTTTGTTTTTGTGTGTGTGCTCCCATTTTTAGCAGTACTCCTTAATGGTCGCAATTCCTGCTGCTATATTGTGCCAACCGAATGCTGGAGCACATGCTGTCACTGTTTTGATGATGTAAAGTTTAGTTTACTGGTTGAACTTTCTGGTTGTCCAAGATTCTGGACATCAAATTACAAAAGGGTTTTTGCAGTGATAATTAATGTTGGCATGATTCTTTTTCATTTTTTTGTGATCTTAATTTATTTTTATTTACAACCTTTTCCTAGATTTTGGATTATTTCATTTGTACTTTTATTTTGTGCTTTATTTTTGTTTTGGAACTTGTAGTTTATTTTTACGCTTTGTTTTTATTTTAAAAATTTTGTTTCTTTGTGGGGCCACCATTTGGTGCTCCTGTTGCTAAGGATACACCCCCAGAATTTTAATCATGTGACATGACATATAAGCAGACATTGCAAGTCGAGCTTTGTTCAGTCTTATGGATTCAATTTAAAAACATTTTCCTACTGCTTTAATTAACACAGTTCTGGTTCTTTTTTTGGCTTGGAATCTGGTTTACGCATTAGGCTCAAAATCATCTCCTTCCTGCTTTAGGACTCTGCTTTGTTTTTCACTTTGTTTTCATTTCCTGATCTCTTTCTCTGTGTGTACAAGTGTAAGTTTGATTTAAAGGTTCCAAGTCTCATCATTCTTATTGTGCTATAGAAAACACAGGCAGATTTTATTTTGCAAAACTGAAAAGTGGTAAATCAAAAAAACTTAAGTACAACTACCAAGAAGTGATGTACAAAATCTTAGAGCAAATGCCAAGACTGGAAAATACAGCAAGAATTTATTAGAGAAGCAATAGTTAGCATGCAAAAGGTAGCTTTCTATTCTCAAACACCAGAAGAAGAAGTGCTCTGCTAGTTGACACTTATGCGATTAACAGCAGGGTCATGACTTCAGTGACTCCGCCCCTAACAACCATCAAAACTACCTAGCAACAGGTGGACAAGAACAGCAACTCCTGTTATAAACAAAAATGGCGATGAAGACGTTTCAACATAAGTATATCAAAAATTTTGATGCAAGAATCGACATTCTGAGCCAAGAAAACCTCAGTAGAGCACTTTAAATAAGCAGAAACCCCAGAAAAAATCGTATAAAAAGATAAAATACAGACAAATCACAACAATATCGGGCTACCTTAGTTTTGGTACTTTTTGACGTTGGTAGTGACCCTCACTTGTGTTTCAACTTTGATTTTACCTTGTTCTTCACCTAGTCATGTTAGTCATTTGTTCTGCTTAATTTTCATCCCCTGATAACTTGAATTGCAAAAACACTTACTTTATATTTACATACTGAAAGGATATAAACTGTGGGATATGACTGTACAGCGAAACAGCGTCCTGGCTTGACGCCTCATAAGCATGAGGAGAAAAATGACTTCCGGAGGAGGCAGAGTGATGTTACATTCTGTTTTTTGTTTTTTTTAATGAATCGGAACAGAAGCCTTCTTAACAGTCAGGCTGTAATGCAATCAATTGCTAGTCAAGTCTAAATAAGCCTATAGTGCCTAATCAATTCTTAGGCTGAAAAAAGTTCCACTTCCTCACCATAGTACTATTGTAAATCACACCAGCCCACCAAAGAACAAATCAGTTATGTTTCAGACGTTCTTTTCTTCAAGAGCCTAAAAACTCCATTCTGCAGTTTAAAGCCCTAAAGAGTCTTGCAATTGTCTGAAGGGGATATACCATCAAACCCCTACTCGATAGAAGGGCAAACACTTGGTTCCTTAAAAAATACAAAGATTTAATTTCTCAAAAAATGCTTGTGAACAAGCATGAAGCTCAGTGGACCGCAGAAGGCAAAAGGAGTTGCCTAAAACAATACGGCAATTAGAGCAAACAACGCCCCAATATACAACCCAATTGCAAAGTCAAAAACCAGAGCAAAATAATCAAAAACTCCAGAGATCACAAAGCACAAGCAAAAGACACAAATAAACTCACCGACTCCCTAGTGCATTCGAATGAACCACCAAGAACTGTGAGAAACCCTCGCTTTTACAGGGGTGATGGCAGTCTGAAGCCAGTGTTGGGCAGGTGGTCCCATTTCTTGGGGGAGCTATCCACAAAACACTAGGCACATAATAAAGACTTGGATACACAGACAATATGAAAAACAAAGAATAGTGCAAATAGTAGACACAAGCAAACCTAACATAAACAAAAGAATCAAAAATGGACAAAATAGACATGAAACAAGAATTTGAACCCCAGCTAGGGGAGGAATCCTGGGAGAAACAAAGCACATTCTCAATGAGTTTCTGTTTTCTTCATCTCATCAGTGACTATCTCGCTGCTTTCCCAGAATTCCAACGGTTGGAGTGGTGAATATAGAAGAGGGGTGATAACATTGTGTCATGCACACGTGCTTGGGAGGTAGCTTAAGGGCAATGGTGGTGGTATTTACCCACCGAACCAGGGGTTGGCACTGTGTGCTAATGCTTTCTATCTTCATCCTTCTGCTGAATGGAAGTTTAACGGCATTTCCACCTCTGACGTCACTTCCGTTGTCCTCCCTCCTGGACCCGCCCATACCTGCCTGGAACCTACACGAGCAGCATTTTGGCCATCTTTGAGTCAGTTCTGTATCAGACTTCCATCCGAAAGGATGTCTTTGTTAAAAGAGTGTTCTTTTTGTGATTTATATTCAATATACGGGGGTCACAGACATGCCCCAACCCTTTTTCCATGTCTGCTTCTTGTTTTATAGTTGGAATATGCAAATGAAGGGAATTCACCTTCTGCACACCAATAAAGCTTATATCACTTCTAACCCTTGCTTATAATTTTTTCTTTTATTTCTTCTTGCATGAACAGGATCAAGTATTTACTACATGGAGCACCTCATGTATACTGTGCGTTTGCAAAAGGAGAACCAGCTTAATGTCTAGAGGAAACAGAGATGAGTTTTGAGCTGACTTCTTCTTCTTTCGGCTGCTCCCGTTAGGGGTTGCCACAGCAGATCATCTTTGTCCACATATTGATTTGACAAAATTTTACACTGGATGCCCTTCCTGATGTAACCCTCCCCATTTATCCAGGCTTGGGACCGGCACAAAGAAACACACTGGTTTGTGCATCCTGACTGTTTGCCACAAAATGACTTTCCTCTAGATCTTCTCAGTTTTTCCTTCCTTATTCTTCCAAAACTCTTTTTACATTAAGTCCCATTTTCTCTATTTAAAGGTGAAGCATGAAAAGAGAAAAACAGCGTACACCTCTCTGCGCCAGCTAGACATGAAATAACCTGCCTCGCCTGCCCCCAGGCAGCTGTTTTACAATTCTACTTTGTGTTCACAAGGCACATAAGTTGAATCTTCAGAACAGCAGAAGAAGAGGCAGACCACGGCACACAAGACTGCCTGTTCATCATATAAACAAGAGGTGAATTTATCCTTCACACTACATGCTTCAAATTTTTATAAAATGAACTGTAAAATTGTATTTATAATAAAATATATGTTCTGAATTTATATTGTGTCCAATGCCTTGTGATATATTTTGGCCTGTGAACCTGATTCAGAAAAAAGTGGCTACAGATAATGGAGGGGGGGGGGGGGGGGGGGGGGTGTGGTAGGTAAGGAGACCTGGGTTCGCTTCCCGGGTCCTCCCTGAGTGGAGTTTGCATGTTCTCCCCGTGTCTGTGTGGGTTTCCTCCGGGTGTTCCAGTTTCCTCCCACAGTCCAAAGACATGCAGGTTAGGTGCATTGGCGATCCTAAATTGTCCCTAGTGTGTGCTTGGTGTGTGGGGGTGTGTGTGTGTGTGCATGAGCCCTGCGGTGGGATGGTGCCCTGCCCGGGGATTTGTTCCTGCCTTGTGCCTTGTGCTGGCTGGGATTGGCTCCAGCAGACCCCCGTGACCCTGTCTTAGGATATAGACGGATGGATGATGACTGACTGATTGGTAATAATGGATGGGTTTGCATGCTACAGTATACATAAAGTGCTAAGGGTTTTCTGTCAGTCATGCAAAAACACTCGCACGTGTGGCCCTTGAAGCATGATTTTGGTCTCAATCGACAACTTGTGCTGTGACACATGCAACACAGCCCGTGAATTGGATGTGTAGCCCATGGCAGGCCAAAATTTGGCTTTGACTCCTTCTCACAGTAAGCATAGACAGGGCCATATGCACTGGATGACAGGGAATGCACAGTCATGCGTGCCACTGCCAGAAAAGCACAATTGTGCTCAGGTTACAATAAAACCACAATCTGACCCCCGATCCTGTTCTTATTTAAAGTAGATTTGAACACCTAGGGGGCATTTGCCAAACAGTAGCTCAGTAGGACTAATTACTGTAATAACCATTATATTTCAGCTAGGGTTCCCCCACCAGCTGGGGTTAAAATGTCTAATTTGTGTATTTTGTTAATTTTATATGTTAACAGTGTAGATTTTTTAGCTTTTATATGCTGATGTATCTTCTGCTATTGTTCCTTGTGTTTGATGGGTGGTTCCCCAAGAGGCACCTGCCCATCACCACGAGCGTCTGATCACAACCTTATAAAGGCTGACATTTCATTGTGGTTCATTGAATGCGCGGATGTTGGTGAGCTTTGTTGGATTTGTGCTTATTCTTGTGCTTTTGTAATTACTGGATTTTTGACCCCTTCTTGTATATTTTTTTCAACCACTCTTTGGGTTTGTTTACATCTGGGTTGCCTTTTCAGGCAACTCCTTTTGCTTCTTGTGCTCCTTAGAGCTTAATTTTTGTTTCAGAACATTTCTTGTGAAAATAATTGTTTTTATTTTATAAATATTCTTCATTGCCCTCTTTGTGACCAGCCAGGGCTTGATACTTTTACCTCCTATAGTGGGCATTTTTGAGTAACTTTGGGACTCTGGTGCTTACAAACTCTCTAGTTCACAACAATGACATGTGGAAACTATCTCACTGCATACATTAGCAATGGCAAGACTGTGTCCCATTTGTCATGCATTTCTCATTTTTTTATTTGTAACAAACCACAAAACAAAGACATAGATAGATAGATAGATAGATAGATAGATAGATAGATAGATAGATAGATAGATAGATAGATAGATAGATAGATAGATAGATAGATAGATAGATAGATAGATAGATAGATAGATAGATAGATAGGGCCTTCAAACCCTGAGGTTGTGGTTTCATGTCCTGCTACTTGACACTGTGTGACCATGAGCAAGTCAAAAATTCATTTTGTACAAAAACAAAAGAAATGAATCCAATTGTATCATACATGTTGTTAGTCGCCTTGGTTAAAGGCATCAACCAAATAAGTAATTGTAGAATTCTTATTTAAGGATATCCCTCAGCAGTTTGGCCACACTGACTGCTTTTGTTTTTGGAGAGGAGTGACTTTGGGAAATGGTGTTATGAAATCTTCTAAGATGTGCTGATGTGAAAGGAATTCAATCATTTCTAACTCTAAGGTTTGAGAAGAGCCTTTGGTCATTGGGATTGGGATTGGTGGCCTTGTGGTCAACATTGTTTGGGGAGACTATTTATCCACCTGAATAGCTTTTCAGCTTTTCAAAAGTGTTTAACATTGTTAGCGAGTTTTACTGAATCAAAATATTTAAAAGTCCATTCTTTTGACTAATCAGTTGCCAACTGTGCCCCAAATAAGTTCAACTTGTAGTACTAAGATATTGTGGTATCACCAGTTTTTCTACATGACCATCACCATTTTGATGAGCTATTACACAATATAAGAATCAATCTCTTTTCAATAAATGTGAGGAATTAAAAATTTCTGCTTGTTGAAAATCAAACACCTATGCTGTATACTTTGTCAGTAACTGACTGAATGAAATGAAAGAACAGAAAGAATAAGCTATACCAGGAGAGATGAGGTCTTCTGTAGCAGAAGAGGACAGATCCACAGCTGTAGACTATGCAGGGTGAAATTTTCTGGACAGGGCCAGAAGATAGCTTCTCCAGTTCACTCTGACAATGGTGCTGGCAATGAGGACACAATAACGGATGTCTACTGCAACTTATAATGATGGGGGCCCAAAAACATCAAATCTGAACTCTGCTACTGGTATCTCAGAAAGTCACTTATTTGGTTGTTTAAATGTGAGAACTAAGTGTAATGAAGTCTACTGGGGTAGACTGTCCATGATGTGTGAGGAGGGTTGGATTAATGTGGGTGCTATTGATGCTGCAGCATTAGGCCCATTCCTGAAATAGGCCCAGATGAAAACATACGAGAATTTTCCGGAAGCTGAACAGTTTTCCTTTGCTATATAGACCTCAAAATAATTCTTAGAATGAAATTTGGAGTCCGACTTTCGGACGCCTAGACTCAGCGTTACTTATTATACAGTTACTATTGTTCTTTGCGCTGTGACGTAATTATAATGTCATTGTGTTTATTGTTAATCGAAGATTTCAAGTTAATGCTATCAATTTTACGGTAAACAGTTTACTTAGTAATTTAGCTGCGTTTTTGCAATATCTTGGGGATTCTTGCCATTTTATTAGTGTTCGGTAAGTGCCACGTAGTAAATTTTTCACCTTGAAAGTTAGTTGTACAGTAAAAATCGATGGCTATTTAAATGGTTATCTGTAAAGGTAAAACTAAAAGCCAGCCCGTGGGCCTGGCATGGATGTTTAGAATTTTTTAAAATCCTCGACAGGATTCTGGTCTATTATGAAATTTAAATCGTGGACAAATTTTTACCCTCAAGAGTCTGAACTGAGTCACTTTAACCCAATGTCTCTGCAAATTCATTTCTTCTTACTCTGTTTTGTAAGAGAATTGCAAAATTTTGTGTATTTCATTGTTATGGTTTTCTGCATTAAGTGCACTTTTCAGACAATTGCTATTGGATATTGATGTTGCATAGTTTGATGTTACTCTTGAGTTGTTACGATACTACGTTGTTATTATTATTCATGTTCAATAAAGGATGGCTGGTTGCGTCGCAAGCAATTAAGGCTCCTTGGTCAGTCTGAGTGCGCACGTATGGTGAGTGTCAAATGCACGTGCACCAATGGCGAGAAAAAATAGGCCTTTTTTGCGCTGCAGCATCAGGCCCAATTTCGTCTTAATCCGGCCCTGTGTGTGAGCATGCTTTTATTTTGCTATAATTGAGTTTGGCACTCTTCATAGTTTTGTCCCAAAACTGAAGTTTTTTTTAACTCTATTATTATTATTGCAATTGTGTCTAAGCACATTCTGCAGCAGACTGACCTGTTGATGCTAAATATGTTTCTCTTTGTTCTGTCTTGAACAAGTAGATAATGAAAACAGCTAGACACCTGGGTGTAATCCACACACTGCCTCTGACGTTTCAGATCATGCTTACGTTTTTGTCTATGCAGGGGGAGTAATGAGGAAGACTAACAGTCAGGTGTGGAAATAAGTATGTATGTATGTACCACATATTGGGTTCTTTCATATGAATATTCGGCACCTTAATATAACCTGTTGGAAAACACAGATACGTTCTGGTGGAATGCCCGTGTATCTATGGCACATGCCAGGACCTCTCATGGTGTACTTTCCATTTCTTTGTCTTTATGTTTCCACTCGTCACATTCACATCCACATTCTGTGATTTAATTCCCAGAGCCATCACTTCATAATCCTGACTCCATTAAAGTGCACTATCCACGGGGTGTAATCCAGCTGTCAAAAACCTTTGCAAGAATTCGAAAGTTGGAAAAAGCGCTCTTGGCTGTCAGCTTTTACAAATGCCCCCTGTGTCTGCAGTGAGGGAAATGAGATTGATGTGAAAGCCGAATGAGGCGCATGCTTCTGACTGCGGTGGGAGGGGGGCAGATGAGCCAATGCAGTGATGTAAGAATGAGTAAATATAAACCCTGACATCCTTCCAATACCCTACAAGCTCCATTATACGTTCTCTAGAAATACTAGAGGATTCAAGGCTAAGCATTACTTCCTCCATCAAAGCCATTTCATTTATCATATCATTAGTATTTTTAGAGAGGTCCCGCCAGACCCTTGCACTTTCCGAGGTGAGTAAGCCAGCCTGCGGAGGAACCTGATCCGTTCTTTAATGTGCTGTTCCAGTTACCTGCTATAATGCAATTATCGTGTCACCAAGCAATTTTGGGGAAAACGACTTGACATGCAGAACTCTGTCATTTTGTCAACAAAAATTAATGCTGTCACCCGATCCTAATTACACAATTTGGGAAGAGGTTATTTTTATGGCTGTTTGTCGGCTAATGTGATTATTTAACTTCCTTTTCTTAGCCTTGACCTTGTGTGGAGAGGGTATTTTCCAGTCAGCAGAATACTTTATCTTTGAAAGCAACAATCAATAAGGATAATTAATGATGCCTGCTGCAATGATAGCCTCAGCAATCATTATAGCACATTAATCCCTGCAGTCGGGCCGGGGTCAAGGCTGTCTAAATCATTCACCTGAAGAGGTAAAGAAATTAAAATAATCTACAAATTCACCCACTGCCGACCGGTTCTTTGTGCATTTACTTAAGCGGCCCTATAATTACACATTACAAATTTCCAATGAGGTCATGCAGCCAAAAGAAGCACGTCCGACTTTTTTGAAAATACATGAGTGCTTACAAGTGCTGTTTAAAGCAACTGTTAATTATTTAATTTGCTTTGCAAGCACTTCAGCCAATCAATCAATCTTTATTTTATATAGCACCCTTCATAGAGTACACCATCACAAGGTGCTTTACAAAGCAAACAAGAGTACAATTCGAAGTAACGAGATAAAACACACGATCGCTCAATACATGATAAATTACAAAGAAACAAACTTTAAACAACCCACGCATGTAAGAATGAAGTGATAGTTACCAGGAGTAAATTGACAGAGAAAATCGATCAAATACAAGAAACAACATCAGTAAGGCTGCATTCAAATTAGAATAAGTTATAGACAGAGGTGGGCAACAGCTACAACAGGCTTTCATTGGGCTGTATAAACAGCCCACGTACTGTACACACTATTTCAGGCTTCATTTTAATACTTTAAATATAATAAACAACATTGACATGATCAGATAAGCATGGAGTTGCCACTTTGTGATTCAAAACTCAATTTTTAATTACTTGACTCCTGTTTTCTCAAATAAGAGACGCAGGACTCTTCTTGCGAATTTCTAATTTCTGTACTCATCACATTCCTTTTCTCCACAATAAGATAAGTGTCTGTTGGTTCTTCTGTGCACTGTCAAACATGAGAGTTTTGTGAATCTCCCTGCGGCAACTTTCTCACGGATGCACCTTAGACATATTGTACGAGAGTAACAGTTATTCATGCACTAGCTGTTTCCCTCTCTGAAATGGAGGAGCCCCACCTGGAAGAAGAATGACATCACTTCCCCTCAGACTGTGACTCCACCCCTTCCAGCCCCAAAGACTGAAAACCTCCACATTGTCACAGGTTGTTGTCACTTATCCCACAGGATGCTCCCAAGAAGGCTTGAATAGTATGCTGCTGACAAACTGCAGGACTACACCTACAGTGTATTTTTCATTTTACAATCTGCTTGGTGGTTCATTCTGGCAATGAAATGGGGTCAACCAAATTGGAGCCCCAATGCTGTTTCAGATCTTTTCCCTTTCCTTTTTGCAACCCTCAGGATGACTGATTTATACGGGCAATGAAGTATAGTGGTTAATGATTTGGACCTCAAACGCTGTGGTTGTGGGTTCAAATCCTGCTACTGAGAATGTGAGACCATGAGCAAGTCACTTGACCTGCCTGAGCTCCAACTGGAAAATCAAAAGAAATGCAGCCAATTGTGTCTGAAATGTTGTAAGTCCCCTTAATTATTATTAAAAATAATAATTATGTCAATACCAAAGCATACTCTTATTCATTTTAATGAGGGATGGCACCTTGAGTGTGAATTTCTTTCTTGTGCTAACTGTTATGCTCCAATTCTCGGAGACCTCGACTAAAAAAAAAAATCAGGTTTATACAATGGATAGGCGGAATCTATTTTGAATTGAAATGCTCATATTTAAAACCTCTATTTACAGTATGTGACTTCACATATAGACTTTGATCCACTAGGGCACATTCATAATAATCTTATTGGATTATTAAAATTTACTATAAATATTCATAAAGAGCAAGGTGTTGCAATGATTAGCATTGCTGTTTCAAAGCTGCAGAGTCTTGGGTTCAAATTGTGATCCCTCACAGCTACTAATTGTGTGTAGTTTGCATTTCTCCCAATGTCTACATGAGTTTTATTCCAGTCTTGCACCCAAGTCCCAAAGACAATAAATTGGTCCCACATGAGCGAGTCTGTGTATATGCGTAAATGAATTCTGCAATGGGACCAGAATTAGTTACCCTTTTCATCCCTACTGCTGCTGGGAAATGCTTGAGTGCATATGAGTGAGTTTGTGTGTTAAGTTTAACAGAACACAGATGGATAAACAATCAAATAAAGTATCAATATAAATAAAATAATAATAATAATAATGCACTTTGGAATATTCATCTGTCTCCTGCAAGATTTTACTAATACAGTAAATTCAGTAGGTAAGCTTTCTCAGAGCCTTTGCAACACTTGGAGTTCCTTGGAGTTCCATTCTCTCGGTATAAGTGGAGGATTCGTCTGTAGAAGGAGGACCTTTGGTGATATTGATTTCTGGATTCTGCACTGTCCCCAACTTGCGTGTTACAATCTATGCATACTTGTTAATTATTTATTTATGTTTTTATTGTATTTTTGTCAACTGTTCTGAGGAGACATGCAAATAAGAATGTGACTGTACTGTGTAGACCAGGGGTCTTCAATCACAGTCTTGGAGGGCCACAGTGGCTGCAAGTTTTTGTTCCAACCCAGTTGCTTAATAAGAAGCACTTATTGCTCAAGTAACACTTTGGTTTCACTTTAGTTGTCTCGCTCGTTAAGATTTTAAACCCTTATTGCTTATTTTAGTCTTAAACAGCTGTATTCTTGGTTTTTAATTGCTCCTAATTAGCCATAAGATGCAAATGACAAAAGAGATCAGCATTTCTCCATTTAGCTTGTTACCATTTACACCTGTGTGTATTCATCATGCACTATTGGGTTTAATTAAATACTTGGAAGGAAAGTGAAGAGAAAATAGTGAAGGACTGAGAACTACTCATCCATTTTAGCCTTCAAATCATTTGGATGATATCCTTAGAAAGCGGAAGAAAATCCAGGATATGAGAATTACCTGTCAGAGCAGAGTTAAAGCACTGACAAGCCATGAAATTAAATTATTGGCAAGAATTGCTTTCTAATTAAGCAACCGGGTTAGAACAAAAACCTGCAGCCACTGCGGCCCTCCAGGACTGTGATTGAGGACCCCCTGGCATAGACTATAGACTTGACTTGACTTGACTTCTTAGCGTATTTAATATATAAAACCTGAGAAAGTAGTGGCAACTGCAGGCTTCTCACAAAGACAAAAGGATCAGAAAAGTCACTTTCTTGGGGCAACAAGAGCATACACAATACAGAACCAGTGAAGGCTGAAAGTTTTTTATCTTGTAAACACAGGCTAGTGTGCATTTGTAATAAAGTTAATTTCAAGACAAACATATCTTTTGCATTAAAGACATATTTGAGACGTATAAATACAATAGTGGTAAAACTGATAAATAGCAGAATCAAATATGAAGTGGCAATCTAAAACTGAATATTTTGTTATTTGCAAAAGTCTCATCAGGCATGGTTTCCACTGGATGAAAGTTATGTGCCCGTTGATCCCCTACTGGCTGTGCTGGAGTTTCAGTTCACTACCCTGGAAGTGGTCGTGAGTTACACAATGCATGTCCACATCGAGTAACTCACATAGTGAGAAGCCTTCATCTCAGAGTTTCTCCATTTTCAGGCACTTTGATATTGTTAGCCTTAGAATACAAACAAACTTTAAATTATACACATGCTTTTGAAAACGCTCACACTATTGCCATAGACATACACACAGCTTTACTTAATTCACTTATTAGTAGATCACTTGCATCATTATTAGAGAGCAGTAGATTCAGCCATTCTAACACTTTGTGTGCACAAACTGGCTCTTGTAAGCACATCCAGCAGATTCCCAAGAATTAAACTATAGCGCCATGAAAAGGTATTTGCCCTCTTCTTGACTCGCTCTATTATTGTACATTTTTGACATTGAATGTTTTCAGGTCTTTGGCCTAAATACAATATTAGATGAAAGGCAGCTAAGTGAACAAAAAAAAAAGAATCTAATGTTTTCAAAAATAACTTATTTCATTCATCTAATTAACAAAGGGAGTCCCATGTTAACTGACACGATGTGAAAAGGTAATTGCCCCTATTAAAGAGATGGTGGAACACATCCAGACAGCTTTCCCTGCTTAATATAAAGATCACTTATTTTGATCTTTACCTTCAGAGTCAAGTTGCCAGCACAAGGATTCAAAAGTACATATCACTGCATTAAAAGAAAATTCCCAAAGAGATCAGAATAAAATCATGGATACCCATTAGTGTGGAAAAGGTTATAAAGTCACTTCTAAGACTCTGAGACTCCAGCAATCAACAGTGAGGGCCATATTCTCCAAAAAAAGTAGTGAGTCCTCCCAGGAGTGGCATGCCTTCCCAAATTACTCAAGGCATGCAGACTAAAAGAAAGAGTCCTAAAAGTCTCAATCTGTACTAATCTCTGTTATTCTCTGCTGTGTTTTTCAGTTCTTCTGCAGAGGCAATCTGCGCCACCACCACCTGATCAAGGCATCATTCACTACCCTGTGTTGATGGATTGGTGGCGGGTGTCCCAGCTGTCCACAAGACCAGCTTCATCAGATCCTATCATGTGAAGCCTGAAAACGAAGACGTCTGATTTACAACCATTTATGTTAGGTAGAATGCCCAATGAGGGCTTGGTGGTCTTTAAGCCGTTGGAACCCTTGCAGATTTTGTTTTTTTTTCTCCAGCCTAACAGGAATTTTCTTTTCTCCTGGCCCTCTGATCTTACCTTGTTCCTTTCTTACTTATTATTTATTATTATTGTTTTTCATTTCATATAATTATTCTTTTGTCGTCTTGTAAAGTACTTTGAGCTACATTGTATGAAAATATGCTATAGAAATTAATGTTGTAAAAAACATTCAAAGAACTACAGGCATCTCTTGCCTCAGCTAAGTCAGGACACTACAGTGGGAAATAAACTGCTATTCAGGAAGAACATGGATATTCTTCTCTCATTTGCCAGGAGTCACTATGAACAGGGGAGATAAAAGCGAAACTTTCCAGGTGACATGGGTCCCATTATCTCCTGAGTAAAGGAAACACAGCCTTCCACATTGAGAACATTACACCAACAGTCATGGTGGCAGTGTAATGATGTGGAGATGCTTTGCAGCCTTACAGCCTGGATGACTTGCCCTAATTGCAGAAACCATGAATTCCTGTCTTTATCAGAATATTCTAAAGGAGCATATCCAGGTATCTGCCCATGAGCTGGAGCTGAAGCGCAGTAGGATCATGCAGCAAGACAATGATCGGAAACACACAAGCAAATCCAATCTGAATGGCTGCATGGTCCATGTCTAATTGCAGCAGAGATGGTGTGGTAAGAGCATTTCATGGTATAAAATCTACCAATGTTTCTGCATAAAAGCTGTTCAGCAAGGAAGAGTGGGCTAAAAGTTCTTCATGGCGAGGTGGTTGGTTGCAGTCATAGCTACTAAAGGTGGCAATTAAGGTGGCAATTAAAAGTTACTTTTTTCATAGTAGGTTTTAGATAACTCATTGAATAAATGACATATGTAAAAAAAGTGTGATTTATTAACTGTTATCTAATATTAGATACTAATTAAAGGCCTGATTACTAAATTTGCAATAACAGATGATTTCAGCAAGGAGGTGAATACTTTTTCGTGGCACCGTACATCTCGATGGTTTGGTTAGGTTTCCACCTATGATTCCACCTTAGATCATATATGTCCTAACAATTTAGTGTTAAATTCCCAAATCTGTTAAAGACTTTTGCATATCTGATGTTATTTGTGGGTCCGCAGTCTATAGCTCTTCATGAACTGAACTAGTAATTCACTCAACAAATAGGCAGGTTGATAATAAAGTAGGAAATTTAAAGCTGCACTATGTACAGTAGGTCTGCCATGCCTTCTTCTCTCCCTCTCTAGGTTTGTTCATGTGTGCTTTTTATTTCCTTCTGAATGTTAGATTTGCTTTAAAGCGCACTCTTTTGTATACGGCGCGCTGTGCTGACTCTGCTCGACTGGCTATTAATTCTAACTGTCAATTAGCTGCAGTGTGCATTCAGCTCATGGTGTTTTATACTCTGAAGCCGGGACACAATCCCACTGTCAGGGCATTTGTCTTGTATTGTTCTTATCTTTTGTTCTACCCTGTTATCTTGGGCTGCTTTGTTTCCAGTTTGTGCTCATTTTAAAGCAACATGAGATGATGGCAAAGGAAGACTGATAGTGTGTCATTTTGTAAAAGTTTACAATAACTGAAATTTTGCCATTTTTTTACACTTAATTTAACCATATTTAGAACTGACTTGTGAGAGCCACAAATGCAAATGTGTTTAAAAAAGCTGTTCATGTGGATTGTCCTGTGGCTTAGTACAGTGCTCCTCAAATGGCATTAGAGCAAAGACAACTTTTCAAAATTATGGCAGACCACTGTCACAAAAAGCAGACACAAGAGTCATAAAAAGGTTTGGGACAGCCACCTGTATAATATTCCCTGGCTGCAAATGGGTAAATTGCTAGCACTGAGGTGCTCAGAACAGAGTCCAAAAACAGAACTGATTAGGTTAGTCAAATATGGCGGCTTTAAAGGCCAGAAAAGGAAGTGAAGTCATCAAGGGCGGAGGTGGAAGTGTCCTTTTCCATATGCTCGAACCCGGACGTAACGTCATCAAAAAGGCCGGAACCGGAAGTCTCTTCGGTCATGGGTTCTTCACCAGAAGTGACATCATCCAAGGGTTTGGAAACAGAAGTGATATTATTCTGTCCGGAACAGGAAGTGACATCATCAGGGTCGGAAAACAGAAGTGATGTCATCAGGGCCAGGTGGAATTTCCCGTGATTGGTCTGTAGGAAAGTGAGAAAAGAGGCTGGCGTGGAATTACTCATATTTAAACCCTTTAGTTGCCTCCTATGCGCATGTGTGTGACACCACCTATGACCAACTGTTATGTCCCTGTGTAAATTCCATGTTAAAATTACCACATTTGTTTTAGTGCATGAATTTATATGAAAAAATCTTCATCTTTATCTTTTCCCACTTCTATGTGGGGGTCAATGCGCTTGATCAGCCTTCGGACCTTCTTTTATTTTATCCATCCACCTCTGCTGGATTTGCATTAGGAAATACCAGGTTTCAGTCACTGCGATGGGTTGGCACCCTGCCCAGGATTGGTTCCTGCCTTGTGCCCTGTGTTGGCTGGGATTGGCTCCAGCAGACCCCCGTGACCCTGTGTTCAGATTCAGCGGGTTGGAAAATGGATGGATGGAGGTTTCAGTCAGTCATCAAAAAAAATGCCTTCAGTCTGGAAAAAAGTGTGAGGCCAAGCCGACTGACAGCATTGATTCAGCAAAAGCGTTTTGTGGGATTAAGGGATTGCCTTTGCCAAGAGTGGACTCACCAAGTAGGCAGCAAGATGGATATAAAGGAGATAGCCACACAGTTGGGAAGATTACTTGGATGGGGCAGAGAGACTGCAGCTTTGAACAAGTGTGGAAAGAGAGCAAGAAGTAGAGAGTGATCACTTCACACAAAAAGGTGTGAAGGAGAAGTGAGTGAAACAGAATCTGCAAGACAGGCAGATGGAACATTAGTGGCTGTTTGTGAGCCATTCCCTTAGGCCAAACATTATGGGGGATCATTAAGAGTATGGAGAGTGAGCAGCAAATAAATTTCTATAAACAAATATATCTTGTGCAGACACGCAAGTAGGTTTAACTAAGCATAAGACCTGAACTAACTCAGTTTCCATTTGCCTTCAAGTGGAGAAGGACTTATCTGAGGGACACTGATGTCACTTCCACCAGAACCAATGATCACCTCTCCTTTTCCACCTCAGCCTCCATAAAGCCACTCGACCCTCAAAGTCATTCTCAATTACCAGGAGCTCAGCGAAGATGGAAGTCTTTGAAATATGAGTGCCCTTAATTGTGTCGCATGTGAAATGAAAACTTCTGGCTGTATTTTTTTCTTTCGCTTATTGTAATAAACCAGACATCAAATCTTCTTTTGTCTTTTCAGTGCTTAATTTACAATACATAAGTAAGTACATTATGGACTAAAATATCATGGCTGTTACCTTCCAGACTACTTGATTCCTACTTACAGACCACACCACAATTTCAGAATCACTGGTCTTGTTCCAAACCCACTCTTGATAGAATCATGAATTGATCCCTGAAATCATTTTACAGTACCTACAGGTAGTGCAATTGCAGTTCCGTACTTAAAACTATTAAAAGTTTGTGATTAATACAATGATACCGAAGAGCAAGCATTGAGTAGACAGAACACCTACAGGGCAAAATGTACCATCACTATTGGGGGTTCTTCTTCTCCCAGTTTGCTTTGTGTCTTGCTCGTTTCAGAGTTTTGTCCTTCTCTGTCTATTCTGAAAGTGTTTGTGGGTGTTTTTGGACTAATCATAGGCTCAAGGTTAAAAGAGTTATTTTTCAGTCAACATTTGTCCCCAGCAAAATACACACATGAGATGATCTTTGAACGCATTAAAAGCAGCACACCCATATATATATATATATATATATATATATATATATATATATATATATATATATATATATATATATACACAGTAAAACCTGCTTATAGTGACCACTCATGAGACCAACCTAAAATGGTCACCTTTGGCAGGTGGTCACCTTAACCAAAGAAAGACATATGAAAGGAAAAATCAAGACTCTACAGAATAAAAATTTGAAGGGAAGCATGCAAACATTATTTATTACTAACAAACAAGGAAAAACAAAAAAATTGGAAATTTCCATTTGTACAGTGAAAAATTTCGAGAAACCGTATTGAACAAATCTTATGTAGTATGAATACAATATGTATGTGACTGGAAGTAATAATAATTATTAAAAACATTAAATATTAGCTGCTTAAACAAAGAAAAAATATTTCAATTTTAAGTCTTTTTTTGAAATAAAATAAAACATTCAAACAATATTTAAAAGAGAAAGAATGCACAAGTCAAAATCAAAGACAAGACAAGAATTCCATGAGTAAATGAAAGTAAGAAGAGGGGTGGGGAGTTAGGGCTATTCCAGTAGTTTCCTGGCGTCCCGGTGGTGCAAGATCCCTGGTCGTCTGCCACAATATATATATATAAGAGGCAACGTGGGTCCCCCTTCCCATGGGCTCACCACCTATGGGAGGGGCCAAGGAGGTCGGGTGTAGTGTGAGTTGGGTGGTGGCCGAAGGCGGGGACCTTGGCGGTCCGATCCTCGGCTACAGAAGCTGGCTCTTGGGACGTGGAATGTCACCTCTCTGAAGGGGAAGGAGCCTGAGCTAGTGCGCGAAGTTGAGAGGTTCCGGCTAGATATAGTCGGACTCACCTCGACGCACAGCTTGGACTCTGGAACCAATCTCCTTGAGAGGGGCTGGACTCTGTACCATTCTGGAGTTGCACCCGGTGAGAGGCGCCGAGCAGGTGTGGGTATACTTATTGCCCCCCAACTTGGAGCCTGTACATTGGGGTTTACCCCGGTGGACGAGAGGGTAGCCTCCCTTCGCCTTCGGGTGGGAGGATGGGTCCCAACTGTTGTTTGTGCATATGCACCGAACAGCAGTTCGGAGTACCCACCCTTTTTGGAGTCCCTGGAGGGGGTGCTAGAGGGCATACCTTCTGGGGACTCCCTTCTTCTGCTGGGAGACTTCAATGCTCACGTTTGCAATGACAGTGAGACCTGGAAGGGCGTGATTGGGAGGAATGGCCCCCCGATCTGAACCCGAGCGGTGTTTTGTTATTGGACTTCTGTGCTCGTCACGGATTGTCCATAACGAACACCATGTTCAAGCATAGGGGTGTTCATATGTGCACTTGGCACCAGGACACCCTAGGCCTCAGTTCGATGATCGACTTTGTGGTCGTGTCGTTGGACTTGCGGCCACATGTCTTGGACACTCGGGTGAAGAGAGGGGCGGAGCTGTCAACTGATCACCACCTGGTGGTTAGTTGGCTTCGATGGTGGGGGAGGATGCCAGTCAGGCGTGGTAGGCCCAAACGTGTTGTGAGGGTCTGCTGGGAACGTCTGGAAGAGCCCCCTGTCAGAAGTAGCTTCAACTCTCACCTCCGGCAGAACTTCAACCACATCCCGAGGGAGGTGGGGGACATTGAGTCCAAATGAGCCATGTTCCGTGCCTCTATTGTTGAGGCAGCTGACCGGAGCTGTGGCAGTAAGGTGGTCGGTGCCTGTCGTGGCGGCAATCCCCGAACCCGTTGGTGGACACCGGCGGTGAAGGATGCCGTCAAGCTAAAGAAGGAGTCCTACAGGACCCTTTTGTCCTGTGGGACCCTGGAGGCAGCTGATAGGTACCGGCAGGCCAAGCAGAATGCAGCTTTGGTGGTTGCTGAGGCAAAAACTCGGGCGTGGGAGGAGTTTGGGGAGGCCATGGAGAACGACTTTCAGACGGCTTCGAGGAGATTCTGGTCCACCATCCGGCGTCTCAGGAAGGGGAAGCAGTGCAGTGTCAACACTGTATATGGTGGGGATGGTGCGCTGCTGACCTCGACTCGGGACGTTGTGGGTCGGTGGGGGGAGTACTTCGAAGACCTCCTCAATCCCACTAACATGCCTTCCAGTGAGGAAGCAGAGCCTGGGGACTCAGAGGTGGGCTCCCCCATCTCTGGGACTGAGGTCACCGAGGTGGTCAAAAAACTCCTTGGTGGCAGGGCCCCGGGGGTGGATGAGATATGCCCGGAGTTCCTCAAGGCTCTGGATGTTGTAGGACTGTCTTGGCTGACACGCCTCTGCAACATCGCATGGACATCAGGGACAGTGCCTCTGGATTGGCAGACCCGGGTGGTGGTCCCCCTCTTTAAGAAGGGGGATCGGAGGGTGTGTTCCAACTACAGAGGGATCACACTCCTCAGCCTCCCTGGAAAAGTCTATTCAGGGGTCCTGGAGAGGAGGGTCCGTCGGATAGTCGAGCCTCGGATTCAGGAGGAACAGTGTGGTTTTCGTCATGGTCGCGGAACAGTGGACCAGCTCTACACCCTTAGCAGGGTCCTGGAGGGTGCATGGGAGTTTGCCCAACCACTCTACATGTGTTTTGTGGACTTGGAAAAGGCATTCAAACGTGTCCCTCGGGGAATCCTGTGGGGGGTACTCCGAGAGTATGGGGTACCGGCCCCTCTGATAAGGGCTGTTCGGTCCCTGTACGATCGTTGCCAGAGCCTGGTCCGCATTGCCGGCAGTAAGTCGAACCTGTTTCCAGTGAGAGTTGGACTCCGCCAGGGCTGCCCTTTGTCACCGATTCTGTTCATAACTTTTATGGACAGAATTTCTAGGCGCAGCCAGGGCGTTGAGGGGGTCCGGTTTGGTGGGCTCAGGCTTGGGTCACTGCTTTTTGCAGATGATGTTGTCCTGTTTGCTTCATCAGGCCGTGATCTTCAGCTCTCTCTGGATCGGTTCGCAGCCGAGTGTGAAGCGGCTGGGATGAGAATCAGCACCTCCAAATCCGAGACCATGGTCCTCAGCCGGAATAGGGTGGAGTGCCCTCTCAGGGTTGGTAGCGAGATCCTGCCCCAAGTGGAGGAGTTCAAGTATCTCAGGGTCTTGTTCATGAGTGAGGGAAGAATGGAGCGCGAGATCGACAGGCGGATCGGTGCGGCATCCGCAGTAATGCGGGCTCTGCATCAGTCTGTCGTGGTGAAAAAGGAGCTGAGCCGCAAGACGAAGCTCTCAATTTACCAGTCGATCTATGTTCCTACCCTCACCTATGGTCATGAGCTATGGGTAGTGACCGAAAGAACGAGATCGCGAATACAAGCGGCTGAAATGAGTTTCCTCTGTAGGGTGTCTGGGCTTTCCCTTAAAGATAGGGTGAGAAGCTCAGTCATCCGGGAGGGGTTCAGAGTAGAGCCACTGCTCCTCCGCATCGAGAGGAGTCAGATGAGGTGGCTCGGGCATCTGATCAGGATGTCTCCTGGACACCTCCCTGGTGAGGTGTTCCGGGCATGTCCAACCAGGAGGAGGCCCCGGGGAAGACCCAGGACACGCTGGAGGGACTATGTCTCTCGACTGTCCTGGGAACGCCTTGGGAATCTCCCGGAAGAGCTAGAAGAAGTGGCCGGGGAGAGGGAAGTCTGGGCATCTCTGTTCAAGCTGCTGCCCCCGCGACCCGACCTCGGATAAGCGGGAGACAATGGATGGATGGATGGATATATATACATATATATATATATATATATATATATATATATATATATATATATATATATATATATATATATACAGTGGAACCGTCTCGGTACATGTACAAATCGGTTTACGACCAAAATGTTCACCAAACTTTTGCCTCGGTTCACGACCACACACTCGGTATACGAACAAGCCAGTTTCCCTTTCGGTTTGTGCACGCCGATGATTTCCGCACGTGGTGCATTGTTCTCGGTCAGACGGGCGTGCTTGCGCATGCGTGCGTGCTTTCGCTATGAACTGTTTGTGCTCTATTTCATTTCCCTTCCGGTTCGTACACACCGATTACTGTATTTAAGCATGTGTTCAGCTTCTCCCTGTTCATTGTTCTCAGTCAGACGTGCGTGCTTTACCTGTGAACTCTTTGTGCTGTACAGTATTTTCTGTGTTTTTGCAGTTAACCATGGCTTCTAAGCACTGTAACCTCCTCTCCACCTAGTTCCTCCTCACTTCATGCCAGAACTCGACTCATGCAAGGTTAGTTTTCTTGGTGGTTTATGGTTAGTTTTTGTATTATGGATTTTTCAAATGTTCATTTTTCGGTTCGTAGCGTGAATTGTTGCAATGTTACTTTTCTTGGTTATTTATTAAGTTACGGATTTTTCAAATGTTCATTTTTTTTCCCTGCAATCGGGTGGTAAGGCTATAGCGCGAACTGCTGCAATGTTACTTTCTTGGTTGCTTGTGGTTGGTTTTTAAATAAAGTTCAGATTTGTTCAAATGTTCTTTTTTTCCCCTGTGCTTAAAACTCATTAAAAAAAAGTGTTTATACAGCGACCGGGTTGTAAGGCTATGGCGTGAACTCTTGCAATGTTAATTTTCTCTGTTGTTCAAGGTTTTCTCAGTGTTATTCAATGTTTTTACATTTAGTTTACTATTACAATGTGCATTCTATGGTGTAATTAACTATATTTGTGCTTAGAAATCTTTAAAAAAATATATTTACATACAGTTCGTAGCGTCTGGAACGGATTAATTGTATTTACATAAATCCTATGGGAGGAAATTGCTTCGGTTCATGACCAAATCGGTTTACGTCCAGAGTTTTGGAATATATATATATATATATATATATATATATATATATATATATATATATATATATATACTGTATATATACACCCACATATAAACCATTGCATTCATAAATATTTAAACAATGGAAGCAAAATTGTTGCTTTTGCCAACTGTATGCAATGTAGTCTGCAAGCCAATGAATGAGGGGTTGGACCCCTATGGAGGATTTAAAATGTGGATTAGGTGATGTGAGTAACGTGAGATTTTTGATTTTTTTTTTGGATATTGATTGCTTTTGTCCAGAACTGGTTACCACTTTGTTATATCCTTTCTCCAAAAAAACATGCGATTAAAATTTTTTTCTTGGCCACCACCAAATACAATTTCTGGGTGGAGTATTCCTGTAAAAGTAATAGGAAAACCTTAATATCACCTATTTCCAAACCTGCCACCTGCATGCTGAGGTCCCAGAGAGCTAGTGCCTATATCAACGGTATGGGGAAAAATCAGGAAACATGGAACCCAAATCTGAAAACCCTTCAGCACACTCGCACACGTACACATTCAGTCTTCTACTTAGCAACGATTTATTTAAGTTGTTCATCTTTGAGATGTGACACATAATGCAAGTACCAAGGTAGACAAAGTAGGAAGCTGCAAACTACTCAGACAGTGAATGGGCTAGCATTTGAACCCAGGAGCTGTGGCGGCCATGCTAACTGTTAAGTATAAATGCTTTGAAATACCTGATCAGACATTTAGCATGATTTAAAAGTGGGTTTTATTTGATGACACTACATTTTTAGTTTGAAGTCTGTTTGTTAATTAGAAATTTTATTTTTAGATTGAAAATTAAAAGGCATTATTATAGTATGCCAGCAGATAGGATCAAGAAAACTGCTAGAATTATGACAAAACAAAAACAATTGGAATCAATTGCAGATATCTAAAACAGCTTGGTTTGTTCAGTTTCTTAAAAAACAAAAGAATGAAAATGTAACTGGTTAACTCTAATTTAAGACAAAGTATGCGCTGTAGAATAATGTAAATGGGCATTCCAGTGTCATATTTTCTTATTTCACAGTTAATATGAAAAAAGAGAAAACACTTGACTTTATAATTTATATGTGACAGTTTCATTGAGTTAAAACTATATGTAAAATCTGAATTTTGAGATTTAATTTCCTGTAATGTTTAAATTACTTTCTTGTTGGCATCTGTCCAGTCACTTTAATAGCTGGAGTCTCAGGCTGGCCTGCTCCTGCCAAAGAAAGAAAACTACAAAATGAGTGAAAGGACTTGATTTATTTACACACGCAGGGTTGTACACATGTGGACACGTCTTTCAGGAATTTTGTTTCTTTAATATAGTATTTTCAATTAGCAGGGACATAAAACACATATTGTACTGTATTTCCTTAGAATGTAACAAAGCTCTCATTGTGCATTTTTATAGCATTCTCTGATCACATATTTAAATATATTTAAAGAAATGTTGGATCTTCCTGTTTGCATTTTGAAATGTTGCCTCACAGCTCCAGAGACCTGCGTCTGGTCAATGTACAGTCTGCACATTCTCCTCATATCTGAGTGCTGCCATTCCCAAAGACCTGTGGCTCGACTGCAAACTTTAAATGAGCCCACTGTGAGTGAGTGTGCCCTCTCTATGGCTGTTCCCACCTTATACTGTACTCAATGCTGCTGTCAGGATAGACTTGGTTTTTCTCAATTTAGGACTGAGCTAAGCAGTTTCCAAAAACTAAAGAATGAATATGCTCAGCTTTTATAAATAATTCCCATTAACATGAGGGCTATGTCCTTTTTTTGTCCACCTATTCACTGTGGTTAATAATTATTATAGAAGATACAAGCAAAAGAGAACAAGTTGGTTGCGATGTCCTTTTGTGGGTTTGAAGCTTTGAAGAAACAAGTAGTCAAACCTAATCAGAAACCTGGAGACTGCAGCAGAGTGAAGATGATAAGTTCTTAGGCAACTTTCTTTCCTGGATGTCTACATTTAAAGCGTTTAGTGGACACTTAAGTCCAGTATGACTCTCTGATCTCAAATGCATTAAGCAAACGTGCAAGGAGAATTCATAAGTACTAAAATAAATGGATATATGGAACAGTACAGCTCATCATGTGTAAAATAACAGATTAAACAGTGTATAATTCTTATTACTATTATTATTATTGAAAACACACTGGCACAGTGGCTAGTGCTGCTACCAGACACAGCCATTGTTCTCAACTGATGTTCCAGACGTATCTATATGTGTATGTGGGTTCTTCTCCACGTATGGCTCTGTCCTACTACATGTCAAAGAAAAAAATGCTAGTCTGATTGTATGTCTCATAAGGGGCTGCCGCCAGATTAGGTGTAATAAGGTCTCAGAGATCTCATTGACTTGTGCCTAGCACTGCTGTAGCAGGCTCTGGCCTCCCAATCCTATAATTAGATAAAATGTGTTCACACTTTGCAGATGATGTGGTCCTCCTGGCTTCATCAAGCTGCAAACTCAGACACAGTCTTTTAGCTGAATATGAAGAGGCCAGGATGAGGATTAGCACCTCACAGTCTGAGGTCATGGTCCACAGTTAGAAAAGGTGCAGTGCTCTCTCCAAGTTGGGGAATGAGGTGCTGACTTGTGAGGAGGAATTTAAGTATGTCAGGGTCCTGTTTATGAGTGAGGGAAGAAAGGACAGGCAGATCGGAGCAGCACCTGTAGTCATGTGGATGTTATACTGGTCAAGTGTGGTGAAGAGAAAGTTGAGCCGTAAGGCAAAGCTCTCGATTTACCAGTCAGTCTATGTTGCTGCCCTCACCAAAAGAACTATATCGCAGATGCAAGCGGCAGAAATGAGCTTCCTTGGTGGAGTGTTTGAACTCAGGCTTAGAGAGAGTGTGAGGAGGGCAGACATTCAAGAGGAGCTCAAAGCAGAGTCACTGCTCCTACCCATTGAAAGGAGCCAGTTGAGATGGTCACTGTGGAGGTGTTTCAGGCATGTCTGACTGAGAAGACCTCGTTTCATAGTGGAGAATTTCCCAGCTACCCTGGAAACATCTCAGTATCCCCCTGGAGAAGCCAGGAAAAGGGACATCTGGGCATTTTTGCTTAGAGTTCTGACCCCGCAAACTGGACCAAGATAAGCAGCAAAAAATTAATGGATTGATGGATGCTGTTCATGTAAGGGATGGGTAGATGGATAAAGGATATTATTGATAAAACATTTTATTTTAAAAAGCCTTTTAATAAGCAACAAACATTGTCAATAAAGTCACATTACACAAAGTGACATGTTTAGCACATAATTTTATTTACTGTACATAAATATGATTTTAGATAGATAGATAGATAGATAGATAGATAGATAGATAGATAGATAGATAGATAGATAGATACTTTATTAATCCCAAGGAGAAATTCACAATTTTAGCAAATATTGCAAAACTAATTTTTAATAATGTGGAATGAAATGGAAGGATCATACCTCATTGAAAAAGATAGTATTTTCTTTTTCAAACTACTGAATTTAGGGTAAAAAAAGTAGAGTTGAATCTATTTTAGCAAGCTTCCTAAAAATCGATAGCCTGCTAGAATTTGACAGTGCTAATTACTGTGCCAAATTTCATTCAGATTAAATGATTGTTTTTTTGAGTTACACTGTCCAAAGATTCACATCCCGCCAGCTAGATATCACTCCAAAAATGGTGAAATGATGTTCAGAGATGACTACAATTTGAAAATCCATTGATAACTCAAAGTCGAAACTTTGACCCCATCACAAAACTTTCCCTATATTTATACCTGCAGTATATGTAGTTATCTCTGTAGAGCGGAATCTACTGAAGGGCTTTTGCTAAAAAATCAATAGTCTTCTAGCATTTTAGAGAGCTAATAACTGTGCCAAGTTTCATTCGGATTGAGTGATTTGTTTTAGAGTTATCGTTTCCACCAACTCACATCCTGACACACAGACAGACTTACACACACACTCACACACACAGTCAAATCAGGCTCGGGGGTGCCTACAATATATCTAATAAATCTGTTGACAACCTGAAGACTCATAAACAGAGGGGAAAGGCTGTGAAACCAAGAGAACGAGCATCTAATGATGATTGTGGAGTTTAGTGGAGGCCCTATTGGTGCTGCACAGGGGTAACGGCTTAGCAGTAATGTGATGCAAATGTTGAAAAGAAACACTTGTTTGTGTAATGAGTTGACTCAGCATGTTAAAAAGTCAATTGTTATTAGTAATAATTGCATAAGAGATTCACATCTTGTTACAGTTAGTACGATAACTTAGATATGCCGTATCTATAGAATTTACTTTACTGTCTAATCCCAGGTGAGGCTCTGAGGAAGTCAAAGTGCATTCCAAATACAAAAAACCCACCGTGTACAGGACACGAGTATACACACATACTCACTCCGGGGCCATTAAGCATCACCAATCATCCTGACAGCATTTGTCAGGGTAGAAAATGAAGACATCAGGAAGGGGCACAGCAAACATAAGGAGAGTATGAAAAACAGAAGGCATTTAAGTGCAGATTTCAAGCTGCACGTCGCCATCCTGCCACACAGCTGGAGGTTTATTTCATTTATGTAAGGAGTTTGGGTTGTTTACCACTAGAAGAAATGCTTCAATTTCTTTTTCAATATCAGTTATAATTTATTATTATCTTCTTTATATATAGAAGAAATAACTAATGCTTTCTAGTTGTAGTATTGGATACTATAATCAGGACATTACTATCAATATTACTATTATTAATAATAATAATATAATTCTTATTAGTATTAGCTATACAGTAGAAGAAGCTATTTCTATCAATAACTTCTATATTGAAATATTTCTTTTTTGCCATAACTTTTAGTGATAGCGTAGTGGCAGAAGTATTTTATTGTTATACTTTTAAATCATAACTATTTAATTATCACTTATGGTATGATGACATGGCAGTTAGGACAAGTGCTACTGCCTCACTGCTCCAGGGACTGGCTCAGAATCCCGGCACACACAATGTCAGTGTATGATTACCACATTCACCCGGTGTCTGTGCGGATTTTGTCTGAGTCCTGCTCCTCAACCGTATTAAGAATCAGTGTCAGGTAATTGTGCTTCTTTGGAAGTGTGACTTATTACTCCTGGTGAAAGGCTGGCATCCTGTTCACTTGGATTTTGCTTTGTGCCAAGCACTGGTGGAATAAGCTGTGGCTCCCTATGATTCTGTAATGAACTAACAATTTTAAGACAATGGATGGATGGATAAATGGTTTTTATTATTGTAATTTTTTACTATTGCTATTCTCATCAATCTTTATATTTTATACTATAATTAAGCCCATGTGCCATCTAGGTAAACATGACTGGTAATAAAGTATATAGTAGATTCAGAAAGCATTCAGAGCTCTTATCTTTTTTCACATTTTGCTATGTTGCAATATTGTGCTAATATCATTTAAATTATTTTTACCCCACATCAAATAAAAGACAACTCTCCAGAATGGCAATGGGAAAACAGATTTTTAGAAAGTTTCGCAAATTTATTAAAAATAAAAAACTGGATTACACTGACACAAATATTCAGACCCTTTGCTATTACACTTGCCATTCTATTGATCATCTTTGAGATGTTTCTAGGCCTTCCTAGGAGTCCATCTGTGGTCAATTCAGCTGATTGGACATGATTAGGACAGGCACACACCTGTCAATAAAAGGCCCCGGAGTGGACGATGTGTATCAGAGCAAAAATGAAGACATAATGTTGAAGAAATTGCCTGTAGAACTTAGAGACAGGACTGTGTCAAGTCACAGATAGATCTGGGGATGGCTACAAAAAAAAAAAATCCTGCAGCAGTGAAGGTTCCCAAGAACTTAAATAGAAGAAAGCTGTAACAACTACGATTCTTCCTAGCGTTGATCACCCGGCCAAACTGAGCAATCGCTGGAGAAGGGCCATGGTAAGAGATGTGACCAATAAGCTAATGGTCATTCTGGCTGAGCTGCAGACAACCTGTTTAGACACAGGAGAAATTTCCAGAAGGACAATTATAACTGCAATACTCCACCGATCTGGGCATCATGGCATAGAGGCCAGACAGAAGTCTCTCCTCTTTAAAAGACAAATAGAACACTGTTTGGAGTTTGCAACAAGACACTTAAAGGACTCTCAGACTGTGAGGAACATGATCCTCTGGTTTGATGAAACCAAGATTAGCATCATGTCTAAATGAAACCAGGAACTGCTCATAACCCATACAATACCATTTTAACGGTGAAGCATGACGGTGGCAGTATAATCCTATGGGGTTGTTTTCAGCAACTGGGAGACTAGACATTGCTGAGGGAAATCTGATTTGAGCATGAAAACCTGCTCCAGACTGAAATAGACCTCTGACTGAGTCGGAGGTTCTCCATCCAACAGCACAAGGACACAAAGCAAAAATAACACAGGAGCGTTTTTGGGACAACTCTGGGAATGTGTTTGGGTGGCTCAGCCAGAGCCCAGACTTGTACCCAGACCTGAAAATAGCTGTCCACTGATGGCCTCCATCCAACTTGACAGAGCTTAAAGAGGATCTGCAGGGAAGAATGGCGGAAAATACTCCAGGTTGGAATTGCTGCCAATAGTGCTTCAACTAAGTATTGAGTAAAGGGCCTGAATACTTGTGTCAATGTGATATCGCAGGTGTTTGTTTTTAGTAAATTTGCAAACAGTTCTAAAATCCTGTTTTCACTTTGTCATTTTATAGTATTGAGTATTGCCTGATGTGGATGTGGGAAAAAACTTGATTTAAATGATTTTAGTATAGGCTGCAACATGACAAAATGTGAAAAAATAAATACTAAATACTTCAAATATGGAGCAAAACTGTGCCTACCACCCTGAAACACTTTTATATATGCAACATTAGCCAAGCTGTAAATGGAAATGGACTAATCAGCATTATAGATTTGGTATAATCGAAGACACATAAGGTAAAACAGCTGATGGAAGTTACAGGAGGCGGGGATGAGATCTCAAGATACTGGTCTACTTAAGATTCCATGGATTAATGAAATTAAACCGGGTGATTGAGCTTTAAGTTACAGGACCCCAAATCTGTGGAATGATCTGCCTGCTTGTATAAGAGATGCCTCTTCAGTCTCAGCTTTTAAATCCAGGCTGAAGATTAACTATTTTTGTCTAGTATACCCTGATTAGAGCTGCTGATAAGAAGTGCATACTGTATTTTTGTTGTTGGTGATTTCTACAAAAATAATGCAATATTTATAAACTGTTACTAAACCTCCTCTGTTCTGTTCAGGTCTCGGTATCTGGATGTGGCGCTTGGTGCCACTGCTCTGCTTCCAGACTACTCTACTGTGTATATGGAAAAGTCATCACAGATAAAGAAGTGTTGGAATCATTCGAATGGGAAGATTCTCTCATCAGATTGGATGGCCAGCACAGACTCCACTACAGAAGACACAGGAGAGGGTAGGCAGCCAGTTGGCTGAGGTGCCCGGGTCTCTGACTTTGTTTTTGACTTTCTCATTTACAATATGAATCTCCTTTGTTTTCAACTGGCAATAGTTCATTAATGGACAGATATTGTTGGTTTCCATTTATATGTATTCTATCTTGTTCTATCTGTGTTTTAACAAATTTTTTTTTTGTTTGTACTATTTCTGTATTTAGTAATTAGTATTATTTATGCTTGTAGTTTAATTGAGAATAGCTTATAGCACTAAGAGCACTATACAAAAAATAAGTTTTAATTGTAACTCCTTAGGAAATGAGATAAAAAGAGATGTTACACCAGCACTGGCAAGTGTGTGTGGTTGGTAAGCTCTGGAACACCATCAGTATACATTTTGGAGTCAACGACACAAGCAGATGTCCAAGTGGTCACAACACCAGAATCGCTTTATTGTGAAACTGCAGAACTCCTGTCCCTGAAGCAGTAAAGCAGGAGCACTTGCCCTAACTGCTGTGTCATCACACATCCCCAGTAATTAAATATACGCTTCAGAGTGAAAGACTCAGAAAGCTATCGGAGTGGCTTGTTCTAGGGCTATTTCAACGTGCTAAAACTGAAGTAACCATGCGAGTACAACATGCTCTAGGGCCGTAACACTGGACAGCAGTAATAGTAGAGGTGAAGAAAGTGTAGAAATATATTTAAACAAGTTTCTGTTTCTTTTATTTTTCAAGAAAAATTACTTTTTTTCTAATCTTATTCCTGGTACAACTATCTTCCTTCTTAAAATCAGGTACAGTATATAAGAATTGTGTAAATGCAAATATTGAATTCAATATATTGTCATGCATATACACATAGGGGGCAACTGAAGAGCCCTAGTGACTGGCATTCTACCACCACACCAGGGGTTGGCGCTGTGTTCTAATGTCCATCTCTCTTTCTCCATTTGCAGACCAGTTGATTGACGGCTAGGACATCTTTGATGTCACTTCCAGTGTCCACCTCTTTCTGTCAGAAGGGCCCAAAAACTGGAAGCTCCACCATCTTGGAACAGTTCTGTCTTGAGCTGAAGTCTGGAGATATGACTCCGCAATATTTTATGCGTTTCCTCCAAATATGCATGGAGGCCATTTTGGCATCCCATCTCTTTATTGTTGTCCTCTCTTCCTGATACTATGTATATATATATATATATATATATATATATATATATATATATATATATATATATATATATATATATTATATATATATATATATATATATATATATATATATATGGAAGAGAAGGTCTTTGATACGGTTTGCATATTTGCAGTTGGAGATCCACAAAGGGAGAAAAAACGAATCACGTATCATAAAATAGTTTTATTCCTGAGCTTTCAACCCCTGTCAGGGGTCTTCATCAGAGGATAATGCTTAGACTTACAAGAATCAAAGGCAATATATAGCTACACATTCAGTATTGGGGGGGGGGGATTTCGGTGACTAAGTCAGTATGATCAAGGGGGGGGGGGGTGTATCGTTTAATTAATGTGCATATGTCCTTCTTAAGTTGGCATATGCTGGGTTTATGTCCAAGTGGCTATCAGATGAAAACGCCATCAACAGACACTTGGACATAAACCCAGCATATGCCAACTTAAGAAGGACATATGCACATTAATTAAACGATACACCCCCCCCCCCCCCCTGATCATATTGACTTAGTCAACGCCACCCCCCCCCCCCCCCAATACTGAATGTGTTGCTATATATTGCCTTTGATTCTTGTAAGTCTAATCATTATCCTCTGATGAAGACCCCTGACAGGGGTTGAAAGCTCAGGAATAAAACTATTTTATGATACGTCATTCGTTTTTTCTCCCTTTGTGGATCTCCATCTGCAAATATATTATATATATATATATATATATATATATATATATATATATATATATATATATATATATATATATATATATATATATATATATATACATATACACACTAGACAGATTTTTAGGAACACCTATACACTTGCTTATCCATATAATTATCTCATCAGCTTATCATGCAGCAGCAACCTAATGCATTAAACAATGCAGAAACTAGTCAGGAGCTTCATTTGAAGTATACATCGGCACCAGAATGGGGAAAAAATGTGATCTCAGGGATTATTCTATGACATGGGTGTTGGTGAATAATGGGTTGGTTTGAGTATTCCTGTAACTGCTTATCTCCTGGCATTTTCACCCAAAACGGTGGTGCAAAAAACATACAATGTTGGCAGTTCTATGGATGGAAATGCTTTGTTGATGAGAGAGGTCAATGGAGAATGGCCAGAATGGTTGGAGTTGACAGAAAGGCTACAATAACCCAGAAAATCCAATCTGTACAACTTTGAGATACAGAAAATCATCTCAGAATGCACAACATGTTGAACCTTGGGATGAATGGATCATTTCAGGTCCCACTCCTGACATCTAAGAGACAGAAAGCTGAGGCAGCAGTGGGCACAGGTTAACTAAAACCGGACAGCTGAAGACTGGAAAAATATAGTTTGGCCTGATGAATCTCAAGTTCTGCTGAGGCACACAGCTGGTGGGGTCAGAATTTGGTGGCAACAATAATTCATTCATTACATTTATATAGCACTTTTCTCAGTACTCAAAGCGCTATCCACACAAGGAGGAACCGGGAAGCGAACCCACAATCTTCCACAGTCTCCTTACTGCAGCAGCACTACCACTGCGCCACCTGTGAGGACTAACATGAATCCATGCACCTAACCTGCCTTGTGTCAAAAGTCTAGGCTGGTGGTGGTGGTGTAATGTTGTGGGCAATGTTTTCCTGGCATCATTTGGACCTGTTATTACCAGTCACTCATCTCTTGAATATTACGCTCTATTTGACGATTGTATTGTTGGTGACCATGTGCATCTCTTCATGGCCACAATTTACCCTTCTTCTAATGGCTACTTCCACCATGATAATGCACCATGTCACAAAGCAAAAGTCATCTCAGTCTGGTTAAATGAACAGACAATGAGTTCTGTGTTCTGCAGTGGTCTTCCCAGATCTGAATCCAATAGAACACATTTGGGGTGTGGCAGAATGGGAGATTTGCAGCATGAATGTGCAGCTGAAAAATCTGCAGAAATTGTGTGGTGCAATCATGTCAACTTGGGCCAGAAACTCAAAGGAATGTTTTCGATGTTTTGTGGAACTTATGCCAAAGAGAACTGAAACTGTTTTGAGGGCAAATATAAGGCTCTTACTAGTATTAGTATGGTGTTCCTACGAATTTGCTCGGTGAGTGTATGTCTATACCATGTCTAAACTGTATATGTGTGTACTGCAACAATTATTGCAGTCGCCACTTTCACCTGTTCTTTGGCAGTTTTATCCCACTTACATTCCGTCAGGTGAACAATAGTATTGTAGGTGTTATGAGGTATTCGGCAACACAACTAAGCCTTCAGAGATGTGCTCTGGCAAAGCCAAACATACATTTCTTTTTCAGGTCTTTGCGTCATCTGAGCTAAAATGAAAAACTTAATTTCAATCTATTCAGAAAGTGTAAGACTCATAAAATCTCATGGAAGTTTAATTTTGGACTCATGGCTGCTTCAAAGGTCGAAGATTTTTCTTGTCTCCCATTTTGTAAATTCTCTCGTACCACAAAATGAACTGAGGAACAAGAGCTGCCATTGTGCATCACTCAGACAAGCTTTCCAAAGCTTGATTGCATTGATATAGTCGCAGCACTTTTTGAGATATAACGGAGCGAAGAGCAAATATATTACTTAATCTTACATTTGGATCAGCCTCCTATGCCAAATGTGCTCAAGCTTTTTACTTATTAAATCCACTTATTTATGTGTACGAATGATTTAATAGAAGACAGTGCAGGCGGACACTCTTGCCTAATTATAAAGAAGGGCGGGTGCATTAGGTACCGCGTGTGCACTTTAAGCTCTCGTCATTTTTATTACTTCTAACATGACATGATCTGAGCTTGTTAGAATAATTTAATGTAGCAAATAAAACTAAGTAAAACATAAGTCTCTCCTTTTGAAAACAGCCAGTGTCCCTTAAAAGAACAGCATGAGCTAGACAGTCTGGTGCCTGCTGTCCTTTGGTTACCGCATCTTAACATCTCCCCCTCTCTCTCTCTCTCTCTCTCTCTCTGTGACTGTGGTCATGAGATTTTAATGAACATTTATTTTCTGAATACGGCCGTTTTCCTGTATTAAACCTGCCATGTCCAGTAAAGACCATTATCTCTATTAGGCTGCCAATAAGAAATCAGTAGAACTGCTTGTTCCCTAATTGATAGATCACACCACTCCACCTCCTGATAGATTACAGCAGACTAACATCTGTGATGCCTGCTCCCGCAGGGCCTGGCTATCACCTGATCCCGACTGATTAGGCTATATTTTCTGCAATAAATCCTCAACTATCAATATGTAATGGCCTCTGATAAGGAGCAACTGTCTGATGTCACTTGGAACTGGGTTTCTTTTTCTGCTTTTTTAAAAAGAACTGCTCAGATTTTTATAACAGTAATTACACATTCTATATTCCCAAAAAAAGAACAATGCAAAGGCCTCTTGCAGAGAAAGGTTGTGTCAAGGTTAAAGTACGGCAGAAGACGATGTGGCCGTGGTCCCACAAAAGGACTGGCAGAGAGACCAGTGAAGCCCCAATTCTGTAGCCTATGTGGGAAATAGAGGTCATGCCGCTGAGCCCACTGTGCAGGACCCACTGCTGAGCCTTGGTTCATACCAGCAGAGTAGAAATGGCATTGCTAGGGCAGAAAAGGTCACCGTGCCTTTGATATTGTATTGCTTGTAAGTTTGTCTAGTAAGTGTTTACATGCACAGGCAATTATGGAACCCCAAAACTCAGAACAGGACTGTTAACGTTGCACAGCACAGCCTGTACTATCTAAATGACAGCCTGGTCAACCTGTGAAGCACCCTCAACACAACGCTGATTACACCGTGGTGCGTTACTATGCATTTACATAGTTGCCTCACAAAAGAATTGTAATGAAATTCTGGTAAATAGAGTGCACATTTTTTAAACAGATTGTAATAATATCTTAATAAAAAAAGTTATCAAAATAAAATATATCTATATATATCAGTGTTCATAATGGTGGCTTCATAGAACAAGCATCCTGATTTTGAGTCCTGTAGTCAAATGAAATCTCCCATCATTTGTTTAGGCTTTCTCTTGCTATTACAACACTCCCCCTCCATCCCCAAAGATATGCATGTTAGGTTGATTGATGATTCTAAATTTACCCCATACATGAGCACACCCTGCTAAGGAATGACACCCCACCCAGAGTCATCTGCTCACTTGAGTCTCATGCTGCCAGGATACGCTCCTTCTTCCCCAACATGTCATGTTATTACATGTTTTCAGCTAGCACTCAATGAAGACCTGAACAAATTTAGATAGAACATTAAAAAGATTTAGACAAGAACATTGCAATCAGTCCAGCAAAGCTCACTGTTCCTGTTCACTTAATACTTTAAAAAACATCAAGTTGAGTTTTGAAAGTCCCTATAGTCCTATTCTCTACCACACTACTTAGCATCTTATTCCAAGTGTCTGTGGTTCTCGGTGTAAAGAAAAAATCCATAATGTTTGTACAAAATTTACCTTCAAGTGACCAACTGTGTCTCCTTGTCCTTGATGAACTCCTTTTAAAATTACAGTCACAATCCACTGTGCTATTTCCCTTCATAATTTTTAAACACTACAATCATGTCTTCTAGTAATCTTCTTTTGCTTACACTTAAAAGGCTTCTTAACTCTTTAAATCTTTCTTCATAATCCATCCTTTGTATCCCTAAAATTGGCCTAGTCGATTTTCTCTGGGGGGCGGCACGGTGGCACAGTGGGTAGCGCTGCTGCCTCGCAGTTGGGAGACCTGGGGACCCGGGTTCGCTTCCCGGGTCCTCCCTGCGTGGAGTTTGCATGTTCTCCCCGTGTCTGCGTGGGTTTCCTCCGGGCGCTCCGGTTTCCTCCCACAGTCCAAAGACATGCAGGTTAGGTGGATTGGCGATTCTAAATTGGCCCTAGTGTGTGCTTGGTGTGTGGGTGTGTTTGTGTGTGTCCTGCGGTGGGTTGGCACCCTGCCCAGGATTGTTTCCTGCCTTGTGCCCTGTGTTGGCTGGGATTGGCTCCAGCAGACCCCCGTGACCCTGTGTTCGGATTCAGCGGGTTGGAAAATGGATGGATGGATGGATTTTCTCTGGACTTTTTCTAGTGCTGCTGTGACCAAAGCTGTACACGTTACTCCAGATGAGGTCTCACCAGTGCATAATAAAGCTTGAGCATAACCTTCTTGGACTTGTACTCCATACATCGTGCTATATAACCTAAAATTCTGTTAGCCTTCTTAATGGCTTCTGAACACTGATGAATGAACTACAACTTCTAAATGCTTTTAATAAAGTGTACTTTCAAGTTTAAGACCTCCCATTGTGATAAGAGCTGGTGATGCCATAAGAACGTCTCCTCTAATGTCGGATTCAGGATCAAGATACAGCTCGACTGAGATCTCTATTCTGGCCAACCCCCTTGTGCCTCCCTGAAGTTTCCTCTTAACATTACTCTAACCCCTTGCTGGACACAACCCTAGAGGGAGGGAGGGAGGGAGGGAGGGAGGGAGGGAGGTAGATAGATAGATAGATAGATAGATAGATAGATAGATAGATAGATAGATAGATAGATAGATAGATAGATAGATAGATAGATAGATAGATAGATAGATAGATAGATAGATAGATAGATAGATAGATAGATAGATAGATAGATAGATAGATAGATAGAGAAACTGTTCTCAAAATGGGAAGAAAACTGAGCAAGAGACAAAGATAGAAATGAAACAACACTGAAGTCATGACCATGACCTGAAAGTAATACTTATTTACTGAATAAAAATGACTATGGTTTTATAATGACTGTTTTATAATGACTATGGTTTTATAATGTTATTTTAAACATAACATTTACATTTCTGAGGCCAGCAGGAAGACTCAATTTGGAAGACTCAATCTTGATGCCGAGTGGAGCAGTGGTTTACTGTCATGAAGGTTTGAGTATTGGTAACAGCTTGGAGTTTTGCTGCAAGTGGCAAATTAAGAAACTGCTTGGCTAATTAACTCAGGCAACTAACTCTGGAAGGCTGAGACTTAATGTGGGAAAGTTGAGAATCAATGCATGTGTCAGGCAAAGCCGATTTCAGATTACACAACTTCTTGTCATTGGTATGTCAGACTTCCTAACTGCAATTTTTGATCTCATCATTGGATGATGTCAATTTACACAACTGGAAATCTCTAGCCATGACAAATTTAGCAACTGCCTGCTGACCTCCCAGAACAATTGTGTTTACCATTTTTTATGGCAGCCAATAAGGTGCTGCTTGTGCTGCATGAAGGCCTAACAGGTACGGTGAATTTTGCTACAAGCTCAGCGGTTTGTTTTTTTTTATATACTAGGGGACTTTGCCCCCTGCTCGCTTCGCTTGCTCGCCCATAGGGTGCGCTAAGCTCCAGCCACTTCGTGTCTCTGCCGCTTGCGTTTTCAAATGGGGTTGGGTGAGGAAATGCGGTCTGATCAGCTGCTGCAGCCGAGCTGCATGTTCTGCTTGTCGTGCTGCAAGTCGATCATATTCAAAGCCTGTACAGCAGTGGTCCTTTTACCTCACTGCCTTGTCTCAAGGGACATTAAATTGTCTTCCGAGAAGATCACGTATCATCTCCTTCCAAGCCTTCCAAGATTTTTTTCTTATAATAGAGAGAGAATTATATATATATATATATATATATATATATATATATATATCCATCCATCCATCCATCCATTTTCCAACCCGCTGAATCCAAACACAGGGTCACGGGGGTCTGCTGGAGCCAATCCCAGCCAACACAGGGCACAAGGCAGGAACCAATCCCGGGCAGGGTGCCAACCCACCACAGGACACACACAAACACACCCACACACCAAGCACACACTAGGGCCAATTTAGAATCGCCAATCCACCTAACCTGCGTGTCTTTGGACTGTGGGAGGAAACCGGAGTGCCCGGAGGAAACCCACACAGACACGGGGAGAACATGCAAACTCCATGCAGGGAGGAACCGGGAAGCGAACCCGGGTCCCCAGGTCTCCCAACAGCGCTACCCACTGTGCCACCGTGCCGCCCTATATATATATATATATATATATATATATATATATATATATATATATATATATATATATATATATTGTAGGGGTGTGTAAAACACGTGACATCAGACAAACGAAATTCTTTTCTGTTTGTGAGCTCCAAAACACTCATGTTCCTTATTCCACATCACTACATTAAACACATGGTACTTCTGGATGAGCATTCATTGTTTGTCAGCTGCCATGCACACCAAGCCCAACCTTACAACCAAAGACAAAATCAAACCTGTTTGTCAGGGCAGTACTGTAAATTAGTTGAAGCGAGTTACCGGGTATGTCAGACTAGATGACCGGCCTTCACAGAAGTGCACCACCGATTATGTAAATGAAGGCTATTAGGGAAAAAGTGCTGGAAAAGTTGTCTAATGTGACATGGGCTTAAAGCAGTCTTATGAGAAGGGAATGCCACCTTGCTATGGAGAGTCACGTACAGAAATGGGAACATAGGAAATCTTTCACGTGTTTTATCGATGATAAACCAAAAGGACAGGAGCAGAAGAAATATTCCAGTAAAGGAACAACAAGTCCACAGAGGCTTTTAGACAGTGTGAAATGTAGTTATAGAGTGTTCCCTATTTGTTGAATTTTTAGGAGAATAATTAACACAGTACATCAAAATTAGTTGAAGTACACAATATTGTCTCCTTCCAGACCCCTCCATACCAGCCAATCTGCCATTGGATTTATTACTTGCCTATGTTCTAAACTAGACTAGGAGAAAAAAATCTTTACCATTGAGGCTAAAAGTTAAATGTTCTACCCATGAAAGATCGTTGTATTTTATAAATTAGTTGCGTTGACTCATGCTTAGTAAATTTTAATTTTTTTTCCAGTTTTAAGTATTTGTAGGCCTCTGGCAATATCAGAAAGCCAGCCACTAATGCTTCAGACTGAATGATAACAGGAATAAAAGAAATTAACATTTGGAATCAAGTGCTCGGCTGATTTATATGCTCATCTGCAAACAGGTCACTGGAGCTTTCAAATTGCACAATTCAATCTACATTCATTCACCATTTTCTGAGCTCTGTTTCAATCAGCACCATGGTACAGTGTTATCTGTGCCATTTATAAACTTGAATACTTTAATCATTCTCCTCTGTTTTGGGCCATCAGTCCTTTTCGAAAAGCAATTTCGATAACCAGCCAGCCAATCCTCCGGCAGGCGCGTCTTTCTTGAGAAGTGGCAATCTTCCTTCTTTAACAGTAAACACTGAAGACCTTATTCGGTACATTTCCAAAGGTCACTTTTTTCATTTTTTTGTTTTCCTAACATAAAAACAAATCACTCAATGACACAAGAGACAACGGGTTGCAGGAGTTTCAGAGTAAAAAATAAAAAAAATTGTCCCTCGAACGCGATTTGACTCACTCCACCATGTGAAACAATGCCACAAGTAGGGAACTGGGGTCAAAAATCAATCAAACCATGCAAACAAAAGTGACATAATCCAGTAATTATTTACTTGGTTATAGTTTTAGTGTATTTGTGCCCAGGTCCGGATTAAGAACTTTACAGGCCATAAGCACTTAAAAGATTTTGGTGCACTCTCTGGATGACAGCAGGCAAGACCAAGACAAGAACGATCGCCTGAGCCTCGGTGGACCATGTGGCAATCACCAGATTCTAACTTTGTTACATTCCCAAGATTAAAATATATATCATTAACCTATATTATTACTATTTTACTTTTATTATTGTATATATGTATGTAATTTTTTTTTATTTAGTGCTGGAGCCCCATTTTGTGGAATCCGGTTTAGCTGCACCATTTGCAGTTTTGCACCATATGGTCCATGGTAAATTCGGCAATACAAAATTTCTGTGATGTCCCCCTTCCTCTTGATGCCCTAAGCAGAAGGATTTTATACTCAATGGGTAATCCAGCCCTGTTTGTGACAAATAAATTACACAAAGTCATCTAGAAGAGCACACTTCATGCCTGCTTGCAGATAGCAAAGCAGTACACAGTGGGCAAGAAGAGCAGTGCCAGAGGTGCCTGACTGAGTGGAGTCCCTTTGAGTGGCCAATAAAAATAAATACATTCATATAAAATTATGTACACGCTGCCAAAAGGGAACACTCCATGACCGGATCTCATTCTCTCTGTAAGCCTGTCTGGATTTGTTGCTCCTTTACGAGAATGTTTCTTCTGTGCCTCCCTCACAGTTGGTTCATGTTCAGGTCCCAGACATTGTCTATGTGACGCTTGCATATTCTCTCAGTGCCTGCTTGAGTGTTCTTTCTGCATCCCAAAAATGTGCATTTCAGGCTAGGTGACTCTAAACTGACCCCACATAGATGTATCTAGTGGCAGACTGTCATCCTGTCAAGAACTGAACTAGAATTGGTACCTAGTGCTGCCAAAGAAGATTCTGGCACCTTGGTATCTGTTAAGTGGATTGAATGGATGTAAAACCGTTTTTGACAACTTTAACATTTTTTTAAGAACTATAATCTAACGGAAACCTTTTTCAGCTAAACAAAGTAAATGTACAATAACTGCTTTAAAAATTAGTCATTGGACCACAAGATAAAGAAGAGTCGGCTTCTTTAATGTGCATCTGCCAACATACTGTACGTGATCTTTTTACTTTCTTGTATACGAAGTTTAGGGAAAGTATTGAAATCGTCCAAAAATTCGATTTTGAGATTTTGATGAATCTCGACATTTTAGACCTCCCTGAGTCTGAAAATACCATTTTTGGAATTATGTCTGTGTGTCTGTCTGTGTGTGTGTGTGTGTGTGTTTGTAAACACGATAACTTAAGTACGCTTTCACTTAGATCAACCAAATTAGGTCAAACAAAACGTAGATTTCTATCAACTTTTGGGCTATTTCCACTAACCGGAAGTGGTACTTTACCTTTTATTTTTCTTACAGTTTCCTGCCCTACTTTTTAAATCACATGCATTGTACATGACTGCCTATATGAAGCAACTGAAATTTATATGAATACACACAATCAATCATTTAATCACTACTTTAAGACTTTGTGCAAAGACCTATGGTAAGGATCGTGATGGAAAGTGCTACTAAAACACAGTAATTGAGTTTTCATCTTATATATTGGGGTTTTTAGTAAGCACAGTATCAACACCAACAAGCTCTGTAAAAATTTAGGAATCTTGTTTGGCTTTCTTGATTTTCCAAGACTTGAGAATGACTGTAGAGGACATGGTGGAGCAGCAGTTAGCACTACTGCCTAATGCCCCTCATTTGGAGCACAGTTTAAAACTTGTTTAGGATATATTTTGCACACACTGTGTGGTTCTCTGTGTGAAGAAAAACATCCGGACACATGGAATAAATTGCCAAGTACTGTGATAGGGGGCGGCACGGTGGCGCAGTGGTAGTGCTGCTGCCTCGCAGTTAGGAGACCTGGGTTCGCTTCCCGGGTCCTCCCTGCGTGGAGTTTGCATGTTCTCCCCGTGTCTGCGTGGGTTTCCTCCCACAGTCCAAAGACATGCAGGTTAGGTGGATTGGCGATTCTAAATTGGCCCTAGTGTGTGCTTGGTGTGTGGGTGTGTGTCCTGCGGTGGGTTGGCACCCTGCCCGGGATTGGTTCCTGCCTTGTGCCCTGTGTTGGCTGGGATTGGCTCCAGCAGACCCCCGTGGCCTTGTGTTCGGATTCAGCAGATTGGATAATGGATGGATGGATGGGTACTGTGATAGGCAGCAAGACTTTAGGGGCATTCAAAACTCGACTTGATGTTGTTTTGGAGGAGTTAGGTGGATAGCATTGGCCAGCCTTATTGGACTGAAATGGCACGTTTTCTAATTTTATAATGGATTCACTTCCTGTTTCTGACTTTTGTCTGTGTAGAGACAGTTTTTGAGTGGGTTTTCCTCCCCAGTTCCTACAGACATGTTTGTTAGGATAATGGGCACTTCTAACATCGCCCAGTATGAAATGTAATTGAGAGTGTCTCCTGTAAAGGACTTGCATTTCATCCTCCTGCTTTACAGTCAATGCTCCCAGGATACACTCTGACAAACCAAAAGCTAAAATAGAATTAAATAGGTTTAATCATATGGAATACTGTATGTGTATATAATAATACAAGTATTTATTATTAATGGAGCAAAAACTGGAATAGCTTCTTGAAGGCTTAAAGAAAAGAAACACCTTCTCTGGGGATATGCTGAAAATGCACTACCCCAGAAATAAGCAACCTGTGGGCTCAAGGATGTGTAGAAATGATGTGGCCCTACCTTACTTGAAGACAGCAGCTGCTCTGTGAAAAGGGGAGACTCTCCACTGTGTTTCTGCTGTTTGCTCAGCTCCATCACCCAGTTTGCCATGACATGCTGAACAGAAGGTCTGAATCAACAATAAACAAATAAATAAAAGTCAAAGTAGTTAAGAGTTTAGAAAAACTGCAACAAATATATTTAATATTGTGCTTATTAGGAAGAGTTTTTCTGAATCTACTTGGGATGTTTACCTTTTGAAAATGAAGTCAATGGTTAAGTAGTGGAAGTTCAACTAAGTGCCACTGAACACTGAATGCACTTAATGCTGTCAAATGGACGCTGTATTATATTCATGACTGGCTGACATGCATTTACTCCAGTCTACCACAGTGGTTTGATTCTTTATTGAGCTTACTTTCATTTTATGTTTTTGATGAATCAGTCATTATAAGTGCTGGTAAAGGAATTATTTTTCATCACTGGGGTCCTACAGATCTAGAACATGACATTGGAACCCTACCATCGCTAGATCACCACACTCTTTCCATGTCCCTCAAAACATCATTTCATGATCAATAATATTGAGCTACATTGTATGAATGAGTTTTGGAAATTTGGACTTGTATTGAGCAAGAGGAGATGGTGCTCCATTCCAGTGGTCATTCCTACATTGCCCAGTCAGAATGGAGTCAACACCAATACAATCCAAGAACCAATATGCAGTACAACTCTGAGAGTGAAATGAAATCCCTGTTGAATTCATCAAAGTACAACAGATGCCAGGTTTCCATTCAAAAACAGTACGGCACACAGGCTAGCTAAGTCTGTAACACTTGAGTCACACACTTGATTTTTGTGATCCTTTACTGATGGGACATATTCCAAAATGAAGTTCAGAACACCAAAGGATAATTGGTAGGTCAGGTTAAAACAAAAAAACAGTTCCAAAGATACGCAAATAACAAAATAAGCCGAGAAACAATGACATCCATTATTATAGACAGAATAAACTGCTAGGGCTCCCAGAGACAGGAATAGTGAGCTCTAACAACCTACTATAACTGCCTAAAGTTAATCAGGTTTAGAATGGCAGTAGTTCACAAATTGTTTCTCATCAAGAACCACCTGCTATTTCCATATTTCTTTACGTAAAAGATCCCACTGTTCATATCCATTGATGATGGATTTGCATTTCAAAATCTCAGATTAAATAATAAATGGACACATTTGACGGTAGTGTAACAACAATCAGACTGACAATTCAGTAGAGAAATTCGTCGCCCATTGAATGTGTTTGGCAGGTGTAGGCTGTCCAAGAGGAACTTCAAGTCAGATTCAAACGTGAGTTCTGTGCAGTGACAGCAACTGGCTGAATGTGAGAGATATTGTGCATCTGAAGATCTGCCGAAAACAGAGTTGGAAGGAGGGTTTGATTCTAACGTGTGAACAGGGTGGAGCAGGAGGTGATCGACTGGAAGTAAAACTTATCAGCATCGAGAGGGAATGCGGCATTCTATTATCCACAGAAGTCGGGAATGACGTCACACCAGAGTTAGCTGCTTTGCAGAAAAACATTAGAAAAACCAATATGGACGCCTGCAGGACAACCTTCGTTATGCTTGCTTTTTCGGAATAAATAGCAGTTGATAACAACGCATTACGTGGCATTTTCCTCATCTAAGTACTGTAACAACACACAGATAGAGGTTGGACAGTCCTATGAGTACGACTGAGACACAAATAGACAGAAGTGCTAATCTACTCTCCATATATAAAATCCTAAGCCTAAAAGTGCAACAATTTTATGTGACGTTTTTATGTCATGTTTTTTGTCACGCTTTAAATCAGGCTTATTTTAAAACTTACTTATATATGTTTCATATTATTCTTTTCAGAATTTATTGAACTTTAATGTGATGTTGATAGATTTTCATATTCTTATATCCGTTTTTAAATTCTACACTAAAATATCAAGAAAGTCGTGGTTTTAAATATCAAGAAAGTTATGGTTTTAATTTTTGATCGAGTAAACTTTCTTTCACAGGAACAACCTATTAAAAAAAGTTACCTATTCATAAAACCAAAGTTTGTATTTAGGTGATTTAGTTAGCTGAAGCTCGAGTTACGATGACCCATTGCATTCCACTTTAGTTTTTACATGACTTTTCCTGTTATTTAAATGAGTCATTTTTTTCAAAAAACTTTTTTTTATCTATAAGAATGTCAGTTAAAACAAATGGATCGTTTATTTAGTCTCTTATAAATACTCATCGAGCATAGTGGACCATTATTTAATGGGAATAACGGTAAGAGAGTAAATATTTTATTCTCATTTCATGATTTTTACTTTGTTAAATAATAATTAATTTTTCTTTTACGTATTTATAGAATTTCATGATTTTTGACTCCAATAAATAATAATTTTTCTTTTCTACATTTACAGATTTTACTAATATTCTGGATACAACTGGGGGTTGGGTGCCAAAGGCGCCAAGGGGCTTGGCCCCCTAGTAAAGAGTATAATACTGCAGCTTTGTCGCCATTTTGGATTGACGTCACACTCTGAAGTCAGACAAACTCGGACCTGAGAGACCAGCCTCGAGTTTCCTTGTTGGAAATCTGACTTAAGGGTGCGTTCCAATTGAAAATTCCAACTAGGAAATCAGAAATTTTTACTTCCCAGTTCAAATGTAAAATAAACTGAGCGCTTGGTGGGGATTCTCTTAGAGTGGTACAATGTTGCCCTAACATTGGGGAATAATGTTATACAAATTGCACAAAATATACAAATTGCACATGTTATATATACAAATTAATAGACTTAAGGTCTATATTGCACTTTGGGAGAATGATATGGAACCGTTTTATTCTGAGTTCAGGGCCATGATTGTTTTTGGATAAAAGCTATTTTTAATGTGGTTTGTCCTAACATTTTATTGAATATATTTTATAAGAGTATCAATTTAAACTAATCCATCTTGTGGAAAATAGTTTAATATTGATAAGCTCCCCCAACTTTAGTGCAAAATGATCTTTGACTCCAGGTTTGTTCCTAGTTTAAGGTCAATACTGCTGGAATAAGCTAAAGTTCTCATTGTCCCTGTAAATGGAAGTAGCAGATAGATGGATGGATGAGTATAAAAAGGCATAATCCAAAATATAAGCAAAGAGGTTTACCCTCCCCTAGTCCATAAATAGATATCCTGCTCGGTACAGGGTGAGCCATTACTGTCCTGGTACATTTAGGCCCCAACTCTTGTTAATGATGTAACTTTACTTTAAAATGGATGAAACTCCTCTCCATATATATTGCTCTTCCAACAAACTGTCCTGTAACCCCATTGTCATCTCTTCATCAGCAGTCTTTTGAATGATGGTGCAGTGTTAGCATTGCTGCCTTACAGTAAGGAGACCAGAGTTCGCACCCCAGGCCCTCCCTGCGTGGAGTCTGCATCTTCTCAGTGTCTGCATGGGTTTCTTCCCACTGTCCAATGCCATGCAGATAAGGTGGATTGGCTTTATTAAACTGGTCACCCTGTGATGAACTGGCACCTTTGTCAGGGTTTGTTTCTGCCTTGTATTCTGTGCTGACTGGGATGGGTTCCAGCACCACCCCCCATGACTCCGTTCAGGACTGAGCGGGTTAGAAAACAACTAAATGAATGTTGTACTGCAGTACTTTCTAAAGAAAACTGAAAACTTGTTGGAGGTGTAAGGTGAATGGTTTTAGAATGAGAAACCTGCGTAGGTGAATAAAATTAATCAAATGAAGTCCTGGTATACGTTAGGGTCTAGAAATATGAAAGCTCACAGGTCAGAGCACATAGAGGTTAGCAAGAAAAAAGGACAAGAGTTGAGAAAGCTACCAACAAATCACACAACTGGGGATTTCAAGTCCATGACCTAGCAAGAAGAACAAAAGGTGCCTTTTACTATTTGTAAGATGACCCCCTGACACAGAGTGAGAGTGCTAGTTGCCACAGAATTAAAAAAAAAATAAGACAAATACAAAAGAAGTGAAGCATTTTGGCATCCAGATATTTATTTTCTGAACCCACTTTTTTCATTACTGAAACATAAAGAGCCATTAACAGAAGCTTGCAATGCGGAGAAAACAGTCATAGATGGCACACCAATCCATCACAAGGCATGTGAAAGCGTACATTCACACTCCCTCAAACCAGAAAACTTCAGAGTCGTCACTTAATATGATTTATTTATCATTGGGATGTGGACAGAAAGCAGATTACCCAGAGATAAACCACATATACGTGTGGTGGGACATGCAAACTCCTCTCAGATATTTATCCCAGGTCCATTCAGTACAAACCATCATGTTGCCTGTCCCATAATGCCACAGCCTGAATGTGAATATATGGTTGGACACTTTGAGGACTTCACACTAAACACCTCAGTGAGCATTCAATGAAATCTGTAATCACAGTTCACTCTCACATAGAGGATTAAACATGACCCAAAAATGGCAGCTTTACTAAATTATTAGTATCTTCTGGTCATCTACTTACTTCAGCCCGTCAAATAAATAACATGCATTTAGACCACTAAGGGCCCTGGGATGGAGAACTACAGGGTAGAAGGTGAATGCAATCTACCACTTCACAAAGGTTCAGGGGAGGCCCTGATTGTAGCATTGAGACTGAGACACCCGAAACACACTTACTCATGAGTTTTGTGGTCCACATTGTGATTTTCCATCTGTTGACATGCTTGACTCTGGGAGAGCTTTATTCCACTAGCTGAAACAAAATGGAAGCAAAAAAAAAACCAACTTGTTAAACCACGTGCAGAAAATCATTGGCTGGTGCTTGCCTGTTACAGTACTTTGCAAACTTTTATGCCTCAGTTCTGAAATGAAATTGCTCAATATGATTAGCTAATAAAGTACAAGATGGATTTAAAGGTACAATTTAAAAATCTATTAGGTCTGCCCTTATAATGTGATGTGCCTGTCAAAAAGTCAATACGGAGTCCTTTATTTATCTCGGAGCAAACATCAAGTAATTATCTGCTTTATTAGGCAGAAGCACCAGCGCAATAACGATCTGCTAAAACAACCCATTAATTACTGTCAGCTACACCTGACTTCTTACTTATTAAAAACATTAATAATGGAAAATAAAACCTAATTAGTAAACAAATGTAATCAGTCATTTGCAGAGTATTCACTTTTTGACTTTAATTTCACAGAGACCGATAGTTACACAAGTAGGGCAATGTTTTTCTTCACGTGCGTGGCAAATCCACTGCTTGATAAGAGCTGAAAACAGAAGAACTCATTTCAATCATTGTGTCAACAACATAAGCGGGAGGTCAAAGCCTGCAATGGAAAAGGGGTAAGTAAGTGTGGGAGCTGTTAAGACAACTCACAGTGGGCTGCTCTGGCTTAACTCTTGAGTGACTGCCACTGGCAGGGCCCTGGCATGGAGAACTACACGATGGAAGGTGAATGCAATCCCTCAGATTTAAGAAATGGTTATTAATGCATATTTGGCTGGTATCATTACTCAAAGTGATGTCTAAAATCTCCAATTTATGTTTTGCAGATGGAGTACAGAGAACTCCGGCACCTAAATTACAACAGCAAATGCCACCGATCAAATGCTTGCTGCAAAGGGTAGCTCAGGAAACAGTAGGCTGGTCTTATTGTTCTTGTCATTAAGAGTTTTATTAGAAAAAAAAGACAAATGCATATCTTATTACACATGAAAGATTATACTGTAATTTTAGTAATATTAGAGAATTTTATTAAAGAACATTACTGAACATTTTAAAGGCAGAAAGTGGACTCCAGCAGCAGCAATACAAAGCCCTGTGTGCCATAACTTGCTACTGATATGATATGCTGTGATAATTGTCATATCGACTCATATGATCCCAAATGTCAGTGACAACACCTGGACTATCGACAAAATGTTTTTTCAGTTTTGGTACATTTGTCTAACTACCAATAGTACATCACTTCACTATATAGTGCCATTTAGGGAAGAAAAAGTATGTGATTTAAGAACAGCTATATTGAAATGCTGACTCACATACAGACACATCAAATGTACTGAATATTCATTTACACACATCTCTGTCGGTTCACTGGTGTATGTGCCATTTTCAATTTCACGGGAGCTCTCATAATTAGATATTATTCCAAGAATCCCTCACTTGACTACTTGAAGGAGCCTCAATGAACATACAGCCCCACAATCAAAATAGGCTCTTCCAGTAAATATGGCACGTCTTTTCTCCGGCAAGCACACAGATAACAGAAGTAAGAAAATGAAACAAACCGTGCATGAGGACGTGCTGCTAACTTGGCCTTATTACCATGCACAGGGCTGCTTTTTCATGTGATCAATTGTATATGAATATACTATACACTGATTGAACAAATTATTTGGAACGCTGTATTAATACTGGAAAAGTCTGCCCATGTTGACATGTGCACATTCATGCTGAGAATCTCCCGGTCTAATGCATCCCAAATGTGTTCTATTGGATTCAGACCTATGAAGGCCATTGAACAACTGTGAACTCATTGTCATGTTCATGAAGCCAGTTTAGGATGACTTATTGCATTTTGACATGGTGCATTAACGTGCTGAAAATAGCCATTAAAAGATGAGTAAATTGTGGCCACGAAGAGATGCACATGGTTAGCAACAACACGCAAATGGCTGTGGCATTCAAGCAATGACTGATTGGTATTAATGGACCCAAAGTGTGCCAAGAAAATGTTCTCCACACCTTTACACCACCACCACCAGCCTGAAACATTGACATAGGGAAGATTGGGTGTATGGATTCATGATGTTGGTGCCAAATTCTAACCCTACCATTTATGTGCCTCCACAGAAATTGAGATTGTTTAGACCAGGATACTTCAACTGTCCTGTTTTGGTGACTCTGTGACCACTACAGCTTTAGCTTTCTGTTCTTTGCTGACAAGAGTTAAAAACCCAATGTGGTCTTCTGCTGTTGGAGCCCATCCACCTCAAGGTTTGATGTGTTGTGCATTCTGAGATGTTTTTCTGCTCACCACAGTTTTATTGAGTGGTTAACCGAGTTAATGTAGCCTTCCTGTCTGTTCGAACCAGTCTGGCCACTCTGCTCTGACCTCTCTGATCATCAAGGTGTTTCTGTCCGCAGAGCATTTCTTTTTTTCACACCCTTCTGAGTAAACTCTAGAGAATGTTGTGTGTGAATATCCCAGGCGATGAGCAGATACAGGAATACTTAAACCAACCTGTCTGGCACCAGTAATCATGTCAACTGTCGAAATCTACGAGATCACATTTATTAACCGCTTCAGGTCTTTGATGTGAACATTTACTGAAGCTCTTGGCCGGTATCTGCATAATGTTATGCATTACACTGGTGCAACATACAGTTAGGTCCATAAATATTTGGACAGGCAATGCAATACAATATTGTCATATTAGTTTCTTTCTCAGAACTCCATTTTACCAAAATGTATTGGTAAACCTCATAATGAACAACACATTGTATATACGCTCAGTGGCCACTTTATTAGATCTACTTTCTCGTTAATGCAAACAGCCATTCATGTGGTTCCACCACTATGCATGGTGTGTGTGTATTATATATATATATATATATATATATATATATATGCAGACATGGTCTAAAGTTTTAGTTGTTGTGGTGGATTTCCCAGTCTCTCTTTTCTCCTATAGACCCTGCATTGCCTTTTCATCATTTTGTGACCACTGCATTTCCTGGACTGACACAATAATTAAGCAACAGGACCCTTTTTGTCAGAAGATTAATGAATTACATAATGGAGCTACCCACTTACAATATTGTCATATTAGTTTCTTTCTCAGAACTCCATTTTACCAAAATGTATTTTACAGCTTTTTTTTTATTATTTATGAGGGAAACTAGAAATTCTATTCCTGGAAAAGATGACTGAGAAAGATTTTATAATCGCTTGGAGTAGGTAGAAGTCAAGTGAGCAGGATAACCTGACTGAGATCCTGTGTGGAAAGATTTAAGATGGTTGAAGCCAATAGGCTGCTGGGGTCACATGGATGAGAGCGGGTCAGTGAAAGCTTACTGTGTGGTCAACTCCCTAAACCTTCAAGTATCCACCCCACCCGACTCTGCATGTTGCAGTTGTTCATTATGAGGGTGTTTGTATACTGCAATCATCCTGTGCTTTTAGCTTTTGTGTATTCTCTCATACCCTTACATAAATTTGAAACCATCACCATCATTTTACTTGCCAGTATCTGTCACTCGTAAACCTAAATGCAAAGCATAAATTAATGATGAACTGTCCACAAGTACTTTACCCAATGACTGATACTGAGCAGAAAATAAATAAAACTACACTAGTTTGATTGAACAGATTTTTGCATTTTCCCATATTTTCTCTCTCCCTGAAATTCCATCAGCTGCCATTACATTTTTGACATGAGTCATGAGAGGAGAAAACCAAAATACAAATGTCATGTTAAAGGTGTTATACTGCATTTTAATGGCAGTAAGTGCTCATAAATAGTCTATGTGATATTCTTGAGGTCGCTACTGTGATGCGCTCATGCATATTGTAGCATTTAGAGCAGCCCCTCTTCATTTAGGCAAATAAAAAACCAACAACAGCTTTCCAAACTCACTGAATTTATGTCTTCATAGGTTTTCAAGAAAATATTATGTCTCTATTGACACTGTAGCAATACACAAAAAGTCAACACGCAAGGTCAATTGTGACAGTCCAAGCTCATAATTCCACTATTTTATGAAGGCTTAGTTTTAGTGAAATGCTGTTAACCTGTATGGAAAGATAATATAAGCAATTAAAAGTGTGCTTGAGCTCCCCAAATGCAAAACACAGATGTGCTGTGGAGCCAACTGCCGAGCCAGTGTTAAAACTAAAGTGAAGCTGAGAGCCGCTCTGCTTGGATCCAACTTGTCTGTTCGTTTGTATATCCACTTCAGTTGTGGCCGTATGGCTCGTCTTTTTTTTTTTTTTTTCTTTCTTTATGACACTTGTTTATGAACGTCTGAGAACTATACCTAAGATTTATTACATCCAAGTAGAAATATTATCTTCTGCAGGTGCCATTTATCAGCATCGCTTTGAAATGTGGTGAATGATATGATGGAATTATGTAGATCAGGGTTGTCTGTGGGTGGATTAAATTGTATAAGCCTGGCAACCTCAAGTACACATATCCAGTGCAGAATGTGCCTGGGCGCATCAATTAAAAAGAAGCAAATTGGCGCATACCTGCTAATGAGTCTGCCGGATGGACTTGTTTATTATGGATTTCCCATGTTTCATTTCCAAGGTCCATACTAGGTTCATCAGTTTGCAGTGTTAATGGTGGGTCAGCTCAGCCTTGCCTCCATAGAATGTTATCTCCTCAAATCGATTTTCAACCAGACTTAACTCCCTGTTTCTTAATTCCTATTTTAAAAACCAATTTAAAAATGCTTCAAGATGCATGGCAGTACTGCAGCAAACAGAAGGTTGAAATAATCGAGCACTCAGGTCTAGGAAATGATCTCCGTTGCGTATGCTTTTTCATTAGACTTGTCAACCTGGAGGGGTTCTCAACCTTTCCAAATGTCACGTGCCATTTGCTGGAGGCTGCACTCGTCTGTTCCCCATTTGAGCACATTGGTTGTTAAAATCCCCTCAGGTCCAAATCTTGGTCTTATTGACCCCAGAACTACTCTATCACCAAGTGACAGCATACTCACACAAATTGGAATTAATTGAAGTACTACAGTAAATAATTATAGAACCCAAGGGATGAATTACACCTTCTGTCAGGATGAAATTATTAGTAATTATGCTGCCTCTCAAGACAACTATGTAACTTCATATGAATGCACATCTACAATAATGGGCAGGCCTAAGACTGAAGAGGATCTGGAAGAAAGGCCGCATAGCTGAACCTGTGACTCCAATGTGTGCATTTTGTTGTAAAATGTCTTGTGTGTCCTGATATGGAATATAGTAGAAGATATACTGTAAGCTGTGTGATTAAAAAGAGCCAGCACTATAATAGCTAGATGTTTATAAGTATTTACACAAATATGATTTTTTTTCATTTTCTTAATATGTTTTTCCTTGCATTTTGCAGTAGAGTTAGATCTACATAAACATAAACAATATACTGTATGTAAGCTTAAAGAAGAATGTAATTTTAGTTTTACCAGTAGCCTTACTTGACAAATTATGCATTAAGGAGTGTTTTATATATAAAATCAATACCACTGTGCAAAAAAAAGCCAATGTATTTTCTTATTTGTATCATTACAAACAACTAGGTAATGTAAATCTGGCATAATAAACTTTGTGAGATCTTGGGCTTGTTTGGAGCCCAGATCAAAAAAAAAATAATTTAGAAAATGCTGCTGATTACTTCTTCACAAAGGGTTACAAAGCCATTCGTGCTATCACTTCCACACACTTTTAATCAGATTAGGGCAATCTCAGTATAAGCAGCACTGGGCACATGGCAGGAGTGAAGGAAGGAAGACCACTTCATCACAGGACATCTTCATGGATACTTGCAGACTGAGCCAGAACCCCAGAACATGCTGTTGGATGTGAAGACCCAAAGTCACGGAGAAGGCAAGGAAACCTCCCACAGAGCTGGCATTCAAAAGCAGCCTCCCGATATTATTGAAGCAACCACACTAACTACTATGCCACCATTCTACCTGGTTAGAAACCAATTTCCAAATGATACACAGAGCATTGATTCATGGTAATAAAAACAATAAAAAAATCTACAGACTGGAAAGATGAGTGTCAGGCTATCAAGAAGAACTGTGAGGGTCTGACTGTACAATACTCTTAGATGATTTGCTGTATATAGTGCCTTCCTAAACACTCAAAGCACTTTACATAGACAGTGGCATGCCACTTCAACCAGTACCCATGTGCAGCATCTGCCTGGTTGATGTGATGGCAGCCATTTTTGCACCAGTACACTCACCACACACTAGATGCCTTAAAGGATCTATCCAGGAATTTGTAGGCCTGGTAATTTGGTTGTCATGTGACTGGTAGGTATAAACATACAGATGTCTCAGAACATATCGACATGTGAACAGGGTGCAATGAAAAAAAAGGGTTGGAAACCCCCTGTAATTGCTGACTGGTAAAAGGTGGAAATAAATGCACTTCCATCATCGGATGCAGGTCCTAAAAAAACACAGACAGCATTGTCGTTGGGGTTGTGAATCCTAGAGACTGGAAAGGGGGTTTCTGAAGAGAGTCAGAGGGTCCTTGTCTTCAAGACTAAGGATTTAACTTTACTTCATTCCCTGAAATGCTCATGACGTTCTCCTAAGACATATAACAACTGTCAGACAAGCGAGCTTAGGGGCCTTACAGGTATGAGATTGGCTAAAAATACAGAGAAGAATTTGACTGTAACACCTGCTGTAACACAACTTCCATTTGGAAGGCTTAACTGAGGGACATTGATGTTACTTCCACATCATCTTGCCTCTTCTGCCTCCACCTCCATAAGACCCACCTGACCTCGAAAGATGTTGTCAGTTGAAGCCTGAAGCTCAGCGTGGATGAGAGTTTGTGACAAGCTGTCTTACTTACGTTGGAAACGAGGGGTTTGTTACTAAAGGTTTTTTTCTTGCCAACCGAACATTAAACAAAGTTGTTGTCCCAACTCTTTCTCTTTGTTTGCAGTGTGTTGTGTATTTTATATATACATAAACACACACATGTAACTGGTCTCCGCTGCATGTGCCATACTGCAGCGTCCTGGCCTTGAATCTGGTTAACCTCCGAAGCTTATGTGTTGTGATTTGAAATGTACCGTACAAACTACCAGGAAGGAGTAAAGTAGCCACAATGGATTCCTTTATCTCTCGATGTTAATGTTAAAAATGTTAAAATAGAGAACATAAAAAAATGACTGTTCAAAATCCCCTGATACAATTCTTTCTATTAACAAAAAAACACGTGGAAATGCCATCGAATGCTCAAATTAACACATGACCGAAATTAGTATAAAGTCATTCAAAACAACTGCTTTACATTGAAAAAATCGTATTCTCAGTACTATCACATACAAAAAAAAATTAAAATAAAATTAAAAATAATTTAATTCTGCTATATGGAGAATAACAGCATGCTTACCTTCAACAAACACTGGGAGAGGCTCACACCAATGATGTAACGTTAACACAATAAATGGAGTAGAGAAATAACAGGAACACAACAGGAAAACATGAAACATGATGAAGATTATCAGGAATTGGTGAAGCTCCAAATAAACTCAACTTAGTATTTTGGACACTTGTTGCATTTTTCACTGTATATACAAATACATAACATACATACACGCACATATACAGTTCATACATAAACATGTATATTTATACATACACATATACCTATACTGTATACATATGTACACATATATACATACATACATATTTACACACACATATATATATATATATATATATATATATATATATATATATATATATATATATATATATATATATATACACAGTGGTGTGAAAAACTATTTGCCCCCTTCCTGATTTCTTATTCTTTTGCATGTTTGTCACACAAAATGTTTCTGATCATCAAACACATTTAACCATTAGTCAAATATAACACAAGTAAACACAAAATGCAGTTTTTAAATGATGGTTTTTATTATTTAGGGAGAAAAAAAATCCAAACCTACATGGTCCTGTGTGGAAAAGTAATTGCCCCCTTGTTAAAAAATAACCTAACTGTGGTGTATCACACCTGAGTTCAATTTCCGTAGCCACCCCCAGGCCTGATTACTGCCACACCTGTTTCAATCAAGAAATCACTTAAATAGGAGCTGCCTGACACAGAGAAGTAGACCAAAAGCACCTCAAAAGCTAGACATCATGCCAAGATCCAAAGAAATTCAGGAACAAATGAGAACAGAAGTAATTGAGATCTATCAGTCTGGTAAAGGTTATAAAGCCATTTCTAAAGCTTTGGGACTCCAGCGAACCACAGTGAGAGCCATTATCCACAAATGGCAAAAACATGGAACAGTGGTGAACCTTCCCAGGAGTGGCCGGCCGACCAAAATTACCCCAAGAGCGCAGAGACGACTCATCCGAGAGGTCACAAAAGACCCCAGGACAACGTCTAAAGAACTGCAGGCCTCACTTGCCTCAATTAAGGTCAGTGTTCACGACTCCACCATAAGAAAGAGACTGGGCAAAAACGGCCTGCATGGCAGATTTCCAAGACGCAAACCACTGTTAAGCAAAAAGAACATTAAGGCTCGTCTCAATTTTGCTAAGAAACATCTCAATGATTGCCAAGACTTTTGGGAAAATACCTTGTGGACTGATGAGACAAAAGTTGAACTTTTTGGAAGGCAAATGTCCCGTTACATCTGGCGTAAAAGGAACACAGCATTTCAGAAAAAGAACATCATACCAACAGTAAAATATGGTGGTGGTAGTGTGATGGTCTGGGGTTGTTTTGCTGCTTCAGGACCTGGAAGGCTTGCTGTGATAGATGGAACCATGAATTCTACTGTCTACCAAAAAATCCTGAAGGAGAATGTCCGGCCATCTGTTCGTCAACTCAAGCTGAAGCGATCTTGGGTGCTGCAACAGGACAATGACCCAAAACACACCAGCAAATCCACCTCTGAATGGCTGAAGAAAAACAAAATGAAGCCTTTGGAGTGGCCTAGTCAAAGTCCTGACCTGAATCCAATTGAGATGCTATGGCATGACTTTAAAAAGGCGGTTCATGCTAGAAAACCCTCAAATAAAGCTGAATTACAACAATTTTGCAAAGATGAATGGGCCAAAATTCCTCCAGAGCGCTGTAAAAGACTCATTGCAAGTTATCGCAAACGCTTGGTTGCAGTTATTGCTGCTAAGGGTGGCCCAACCAGTTATTAGGTTCAGGGGGCAATTACTTTTTCACACAGGGCCATGTCGGTTTGGATTTTTTTTTCTCCCTAAATAATAAAAACCACCATTTACAAACTGCATTTTGTGTTTACTTGTGTTATATTTGACTAATGGTTAAATGTGTTTGATGATCAGAAACATTTTGTGTGACAAACATGCAAAAGAATAAGAAATCAGGAAGGGGGCAAATAGTTTTTCACACCACTGTATATAAATAAAATAAACTTTTTGCAGTGTACTCTCACACATATACACACTTTGTATATATTTTCATGATCTTTTTATTGCATCTTGGGCAATGACAATGAATGGATGAGTAGAACACATAAATAATGATGGGATGTCACGGTTTCTAAAAAAAGAAAATCACATTAATGTTAAAACTCCACCACAAAGAGTCTGGCTTAAACAGGCCCGTGAGCTGATCTGAAGAAGATAGTCTTGTTTATTTGGGAGCCCCATTTTCAAATTACTTTTCTCTACATATTATGTATTAATTGTGCCGGAGCCATGCCACATGCTTCAATGAAAATAAATTGCTTTAATTCAGTTTTGCTTGCCACGGCAGCGTAAATTAATTTCATTAGCTGGAACCTGTTGAGTGTATTCAAAGCTCCATAGCAGGACGCACTTGAAATGAAAAGATGCTTTCGCTTCTCAATTAACAGAATCGTTCCCTTTCAACTAAAATGAATGTTATTGAAACCAATTAGCATAGACTGGAAAATCTCTCATTAATGAGGGGAGTGTGGGTGAGCAAACAGCAATGAAAGATGAAATTAAAGAAGAGCCTCTTCTTGTTGGCCTGGAATAATTACACGCTTAGTTGCCTAATTGTCTGGTGAAAAGCGCTGCAGTGATAGTAACAGATTGCCGTGTTCATTAGGCTGCAAAAGGCCACCTGCTGCTGAGGCTCATTTGCCTGCAGCCTTTCTACACGTGTTTATCCCAGGGGGTTGATATTTGGACACAACACTAGCTGTGAAAGGCAAATCAGCCTGCCAATATGCTGCAATATTGTGTCCTTTATGCCAAGGTACAGAAGCTTAATATGTCAAATGAAATGACTAAAACCAACAGCAATAAGTGAGTTTGTGAAGAAACTGACCTTATAATATATGACAGTGTAGGACTACTTTGCGTACAGAGCTGGGTCTCTGTATGGAGATGTTCAGGTGGCCTCAACATTTGCAGGTATAAACAAAATAGAAAGAGCTGCATTGTAATTGAAGGAGATTCACAGGAATCGAGGAAATCTTTTATCTTTTAACGCATTTCACGAAGCGTTTGACAAGCTTAGCCTTGCGAGAGAAAAAAAGAGGAAATCAAAATCTGTCCAATATTTAAAAATAAAAATTAGTACGCCTGTGATAAATGAGCAAACAAAATGCAGTGCTATTTCCATATCACAGTGACTCTTTGTCTAATTTCCACAAATGGAAGCTACAAACACAGGGAATTTTTCACACAGCAGCAAAAGAAACCAATGGAAATGTTTCAGTCAGGTGCCATCCGAACAGCTTAGGCACACTTACCAAAAAGATAAAGTAAATAAAGAAAACAGCCGGGTGCTCTCTTTCGGTTTTAATTTTGCTTATCGGTGTCATTTAATAGTGCAGAACCTTTTAGGATTTGCTCAAGACGTGTTTGCACTTGGAACTTGAATATTAATTAAGCTTAACTGTTACATTTAATATTACCTACAGCTTTTGGTCATAATTATCTTGGAAATAACCTCAAGTATGTTGATTAAAACCTTGCTTTATGCAGTTCCCTCATGTTAATTCAGGATTCGATTCCTTTGGGACATTTCACGCGGAGAGCCTGACTAACAAAGAAACAGAGTCCTTTCATTTCCTATTTTAGAAGAAGAAAAGCCTCTAATAAGCTCTGACTACACACATATATGAATCCATTTTTAATAAGCAGCCAACGAAATGCAAATATTTTGTGTATACCATTGCACTACAGCGTGCTTATTTCACAACTTGGGTGACTGAATACGGCAGCGCTTTAAATTCATTACCAGAGAAATGTGGAGGCTTTTGAAGTGGTGAGGAGCGGCAGCAGACAAGCTAAAACCGATTAAAAGATTAACATGAATTTCAGCCGACTCGGAGCTCTGGAGCCTTTCAGGTGTTACCCTAATTGGCTGGATGTTGCCCAGTGGGGAAGGGGAGGGGCGATGGAAAGATTGTGGAAGGGGCGGGGGGGCCAGAGGTTACTTGACAGCTTACACAAAATAAACAAGCGGAGGATGATAAGAATAGCAAAGACTTAGCCTATCACTCCATGGGTACACCATTCATGTCCTGCTTGTGGACCTTTAAATCACTTTATCACCCTCTGCTCTTCCAGATACATTTTGCAGGGTTATGCCTACAGGTATGCAAAGTGTTCTCTGGTGGAGGACACAGATTTTGGTCTCAGCTTTGGATGTCTAGGATGGTGCTCCATTGGCAGCGGTTTTCTTTTTGCTCTCTCCATTTAACCTGTTTGAGATATCCTGCATTTCATTAACTGAAAAGGAATCGCTTACAAGAATATTAAAAACATGCAGAAGAACCTAAGGGTTAGAGAAAGATCTTAAAGACCTTAAAGAGAAGGAAATTTCAACTCAAAATCCATTGAAGTCTTGGCCAGTCTCAAGTTCAGGTTCATGATCCAGCCTACCATAAACTGAGCTTGAGGAAGCAGGTGAAGGAGTGGATCAACCAGGACCTCATAGTACAGCAAATTTGGGAGAGAAAAAGGGAGGGAGGTGGGCAATGAAAATTTGCCGTTTTCGAGTGGCCAGGCAGGGCCTCGTCATACCAACATCAGCCACTATCTAGTGATGGATATTTATGCAGCTTCATTCAAGATGAAGATCACTTTGAATAGATTGTGAGTGCAGTCACATGGAACACTGCACTGGCTCTTCAGTTACTTTGGTAGAGCCCATCATAAACTATTTCTGCAGTCATTCCTTACTTGTAGTTACAGTGATGTGACTTATAAGAGGGGGCAGCCAGTGGTGACCAGATAAACAACAAATGGACTCCAATCTAATTATTAATAATTAAGCCAGATTGTATTACACACATCATGTTGTTTTTATATTTAACCAAGTATGCTGTTATCTACCTGCAAAGCATACTGCAGGCAATCATAGTGCTGCTAGCTTCAGCAATATACACATGGCAGTGGCAAGTAACCTTTGCACCATATGATCTCAAGTGCACCTTGCAAAAGCTACAAAGGGATGTGAAGCTATACCAAATGCAGGAATTTTACAATATATATATATGAATGAAAGAGAAGGTCTGTGATACGGTTTGCATATTTGCAGCTGGAGATCCACAAAGGGAGAAAATGAATCACGTGTCATGAAGTAGTTTTTATTCCTGAGCTTTCAGCCCCTACCAGGGGCCTTCATCAGAGGATAATGCTTAGACTTACAAGAATCAAAGGCAATAAAATCAAAGGGGCGGGGGGGCCAGAGGTTACTTGACAGCTTACACAAAATAAACAAGCGGAGGATGATAAGAATAGCAAAGACTTAGCCTATCACTCCATGGGTACACCATTCATGTCCTGCTTGTGGACCTTTAAATCACTTTATCACCCTCTGCTCTTCCAGATACATTTTGCAGGGTTATGCCTACAGGTATGCAAAGTGTTCTCTGGTGGAGGACACAGATTTTGGTCTCAGCTTTGGATGTCTAGGATGGTGCTCCATTGGCAGCGGTTTTCTTTTTGCTCTCTCCATTTAACCTGTTTGAGATATCCTGCATTTCATTAACTGAAAAGGAATCGCTTACAAGAATATTAAAAACATGCAGAAGAACCTAAGGGTTAGAGAAAGATCTTAAAGACCTTAAAGAGAAGGAAATTTCAACTCAAAATCCATTGAAGTCTTGGCCAGTCTCAAGTTCAGGTTCATGATCCAGCCTACCATAAACTGAGCTTGAGGAAGCAGGTGAAGGAGTGGATCAACCAGGACCTCATAGTACAGCAAATTTGGGAGAGAAAAAGGGAGGGAGGTGGGCAATGAAAATTTGCCGTTTTCGAGTGGCCAGGCAGGGCCTCGTCATACCAACATCAGCCACTATCTAGTGATGGATACTTATGCAGCTTCATTCAAGATGAAGATCACTTTGAATAGATTGTGAGTGCAGTCACATGGAACACTGCACTGGCTCTTCAGTTACTTTGGTAGAGCCCATCATAAACTATTTCTGCAGTCATTCCTTACTTGTAGTTACAGTGATGTGACTTATAAGAGGGGGCAGCCAGTGGTGACCAGATAAACAACAAATGGACTCCAATCTAATTATTAATAATTAAGCCAGATTGTATTACACACATCATGTTGTTTTTATATTTAACCAAGTATGCTGTTATCTACCTGCAAAGCATACTGCAGGCAATCATAGTGCTGCTAGCTTCAGCAATATACACATGGCAGTGGCAAGTAACCTTTGCACCATATGATCTCAAGTGCACCTTGCAAAAGCTACAAAGGGATGTGAAGCTATACCAAATGCAGGAATTTTACAATATATATATATGAATGAAAGAGAAGGTCTGTGATACGGTTTGCATATTTGCAGCTGGAGATCCACAAAGGGAGAAAATGAATCACGTGTCATGAAGTAGTTTTTATTCCTGAGCTTTCAGCCCCTACCAGGGGCCTTCATCAGAGGATAATGCTTAGACTTACAAGAATCAAAGGCAATAAAATCAAAGGGGGGGGGGGGCAGTGAGGGGCGAGGGTTAAGTCAGTGTGAAGGGGGGTTATTGGTTGTAAAGATTTTATTTATTATGAACATGTTCTTCTTAAGTTTGCATATACTGGGTTTATGTCCAAATGTCTGTTGATGGCGTTCTCATTTGATAGCCAAGATTCAGCCAGCTGTCTGGCACTTTTGGTACTGGCCTTAAATCTTACTTGTACATTGTCCCAGTTAAATGTATGTTTCTGTTGATTTAGTATAATGTATATATAGTGGTGGACAGCCAGGGCCCTTACCTTCATAAAAGAAGGACTGGGGGAGAGAGCATCAGGGTTATTATTTTCCTCAGAGTGCTAGATAGCAGCCTCCCTGCATTGCAGCAGTGCCTCGGATTCCCACATGGCTCCATGGGAGTTGGAGTTTCAGCACAGCCCTGTTCTGTGAGTGCTGCCTGGAAGTGTTGCAGGGACTGCAGAGGTCTACTTTGTCGGGTTTCCACCACACCCAGATCACGCTAACAGGCCACCAGTAGTACTCACGGGTGCAGCATAAAAGAAGCCTGCTGCCTTCATTCCAGGAGGGGGGGAGAAGACAAAGCTTGCTGGGATGAGCAGAGGCAGAAAGAGAGAGAAAGAGAGAAAAGGAAAGAAAGAAGAAGAAACTGTAACTATGCTAGGCAGGTGGGAAACAAAAAGGAAGCAGTTCCCACTTCCAAATAAAAGCATTTGTTGTGCTGGAACTGGTGCAACCCCTTTATATACTAGCTGTGTAAGCCTGTGCTGTAAAAAGCACAGGATCCTAGAAACTATTGAAATCGTCATTAAAGAAATTGAAATGTAGAGATGTCAGTGAAAATTAAAAGGAACTACTCTGGGCATCTCCCACACACACTTCTACGCGTAGACGTTTATATATAAGATATACACACACACACATATACACACACACAAGGTCTGTCCGGAAAGTATCCAGCCATGTAATATGAAAAAAGATACATTTTTTGAAGATACAAAATACAAGAAACATTGTACGTAGGAAACTTTGGACCTCACACAGTTCTCCCAGCCTCTGTTTCACTGTTCAAAACACTCTGCACAATCCTTTGTTGGAATCTCCATCAGCTATCTCATCATATTTTCAACAGTCTGAAATCTCTTCCCTTTCAAAGGTCATTTTAGTTTTAGGAAAAGTCAGAACTTGCAGGGCACCAAATCTGGGCTGTAGGGGGGGATGAGTCGCCTGGCTAATTTGATGTTTCCCCAAAAAACTTTACATGAGACGTGATGAATGGGCAGGCATGTTGTCATGACGAAGCTGCCAATCATCAGTTGCGCATAGCTGTGGTTGTTTTCATCGTATTGCATCTCTCAACCAACTAGGAATATTGAAGTAGTACTCCTTATTAATTGTTTGGCCTGGAGGAGTGTACTCATGATGGACAACACCTTCCCAATCAACAAACACAATGAACACGGTCTTGATCTTGCTGCGACTTTGCCGTTCCATTGGGATGACTGGGCCTTCGTTTCCAGATCATAGCTGTGGTCCCGCAGTTCATCTCTGATTATGACCTTCTTGAGGAAATCTGGTTTATTGGTAGCAGTTTGAAGCAAGTCATTAGAAACTGCGGCACGACGTAACAGAAACCACAGAATGGATTTTGACAAAACACATTTCATGCCAAGATCCTGTGTTAAAATTTAGGACACAGCAGTTTTTAGCATCCCCATAACAGCTTCTAGTTCTCGCACTGTCAGTTGATTTTCTGATTGTTGATTGCAGCCCATAAACTTTCAACATTCTCAGGTGTTCTGCTTGTTGCAGGCCTTCCAGAACGTGAATCACTTTCAAATGACACTCGACCATCTTTGAAGAGTTTGTGTCATACCTTTATTTGTGCTGCACTCATTACATCATCCAAATAGTTTCCATGGACGAATGTTCAAGCTTAACACAAAATTTGATGCAGATTTATTGCTCTGCTCGCTCAATCAATTTGAATGCGACGGCCACACAGTACACATGCTCACTCAACATCGTCTAGTGCCCCCACTGACTAGTCCAGTAAAGTCGTCATTCCAGTTCACTCTCCTTGGCTTCCAGGTTACGTCAATGTTATGCAAACCATTCTCATTAAATTAACAAAGGTTGGACTTTTTCCAGACAGACTTCACAAACATACCAGTAACGGATTTACCACTTTGTAACACTGCCTTTCCTTTTCACAACACTTAATAAGCATTTAGGTACTGAAGGCACCATTTGGTTGAGTGTTTCAGGTCTAATTTTGTATCAAACATTTTGTAAACAAGTCCTAAGTTGTGTAACTATGTGAAGTCTTCATTGTCACAAGTGGCATTTCAAAATGTGTCAACCAATTCTAAATTGAGGACAGGTCAGGACTGTAGGCAGGGCAGTTGACCATCCACATCTTCTTCCTAATTAGCCATGCCTTTGTAATGCGTTGCAGAATGTGGTTTGCATTGTCTTGCTGAAATTTGCCTGGGTGACCATGAAAGAGATAACATCTTGAGGGCAGCATATGTTGCTTCAAAATCTGTACATACAGTACTTTTAGACATAAATTGTGCATTCACAGAAGTGCAAGTTCCCGTTGACCAGAGTGCTGACACAACCCCATAAAATCACAGATGCTGGCTTCTGGACTTGTTGATAATATTATTCTGGATGGTCCTTTTCCTCCTTTGTCCAGAGGACATGATGTGCATTTCCTCCAAGAAAGAGTTGAAATTTGTCTGACCACAATACCATTTTCCACTGTGTTATGGTCTATTCCAGATGCTTCAAGCCCAAAGAAGTTGATGGTGCTTCTGCACACTGTTAATATTCTTGTAAGCAATTCCTATATAAGGTTTGCCAAAGTACCCCTGAGCTCTTGTGGTTATGTCACTTATTGATGCATGACATTTCCTGACGCAGTGCTATCTGATCTGAGGGGTTATCTTTGCACCCTTTCTCCAGATTTCTTGAATCTTTTAATAGTATGCACTGTTGAGGGTGGAATATCTAAATCCCTTCTGATTTGTCTTGGAGAAGCATTGTTTCTAAATGACTGAATGATTTTCTCATGCATATGTGGAAAAGTTGGTGTTCCTTGGTCCATCTTTAAAAGGCTATCTGCTAAAGGACTAGGCCATTCCTGGGTGCAGTCTTCATACCAAAGCATTACAATCACTTGTTGAACATTACCTGCTTCTACTTATATAATCTTTTTCTCATTATTTGCCTTAAATTGCACCATCCCAGCTTTTTTTGGAATGTGATGTAGGACCTTAATGACAATAACGGATGAATATCTACGAACAATGAAGTTCATCAGACTAAATATTTAATATCTTGTCATTATAATGTTTGTGATGGATTACAAATCAAAGTGAATTTTGAAATCACTGCTTTCTTTATCAACATGCATTTTTGATACTGTCCCATATATAGAACAGATTGAACAGTGTGGCGGGACGCCTCCACGCTGGAAGGACTGGGGGATGAAGCATATCCAGAACATTACCTCCCCTGGACCGCTAGGTGGCAGCCCCCCTGGGTTGCAGCAGTGCCTCGGACTCCTGCAGGGCTCCATGGGAGCTGGAGTTTGATGAAGCCGTGTTGGAATATGTTCATATACATATGAAGTCGGAATAAGACTCCACCTCCGAGGAAACATAAACTCGCTTAGCCGCTAATACACAAGTGAGACAAGCACATTGGCAAAACTAAACCAACCTAGGAGAGAGATGCCCAGAGTAGTTCCTTTCAATTACCTGAAATCTATACATTTCAATTTTTTTTCTGACGATTTCAATAGATTATAGGACCCCGGTCTTTTTACACACACATATATATATATATATATATATATATATATATATATATATATATGGGATACCCCTTACAAACTGTTTTACATGCTGCATACAGCGATTCACATCCGCAACAAACATGATTCTTCTTAGATGGTCCTGCTCTCGAAGCATACACACACTGCCTGGTCATGTGCCCGCTCACTAGAGCAACTCACAGAGACCCATCCACCAACTGTAAGACCATGGGATACCCCTCGCAAACTGTTTTACACACTGCATACAGCGATTCACATCGAAGCATACACACTGCCTGGTCATGTGCCCAGTCACAAGAGCAACTCAAAGAGACCCGCCCATCAACTCTAAGACCATGGGATGCCTCTCGCAAACTGTTCTACACACTGCATACAACGATTCACATCCGCGACAAACATGCCTCTTTTTAGATGGTCCTGCCACATCCACCCTCGTTCTCAAAGCATGCACACCGCCTGGTCATGTGCCCGCTCGCAAGAGCAACTCACAGAGACCTGCCACCAACTCTAAGACCATGGTGTGTAAAACAGTTTGCAATGGTGGGCGCTATCGTGCGTCGTAACCGAAAAGAATAATGAAAAGTCAACGTGGCTCAGAGGTGCATGTACTGTAGCAGAGATGAACGTGAATGACACCGTGTTTTGTGAGTTGCTGTGTCTGAGTTGGTGGGTATGGCTCTGCGAGTTGTCGTCGTATCCAATGGTCTTAGAGTTGGTGGGCGTGGCTCCGTCCAGCTTGCTCCATGGGTGTCATTCCTGGGTGCAGTCTTTATACCAAAGCATTACAATCACTTGTTGAACATTACCTGCTTCTACTCATATCATCTTTTTCTCATTATTTGCACACACAATTATTATACACATTATTATTCACACACAATATACAGTACATATATATATATTATATATACACTGTTGAACAGCTTCAAAATTTAGTTGGTGCCCTCCCACTGGACAGCACCCCATATGCCTGCTTACGTTTCTCTAGTAGTGAATTATATATATACATATATATATATATATATATATACACAGTGCATCTGGAAAGTATTCACAGCGCATCACTTTTTCCACATTTTGTTATGTTACAGCCTTATTCCAAAATGGATTAAATTCATTTTTTTCTTCAGAATTCTACACACAACACCCCATAATGACAACGTGAAAAAAGTTTACTTGAGGTTTTTGCAAATTTATTAAAAATTTAAAAACTGAGAAATCACATGTACATAAGTATTCACAGCCTTTGCTCAATACTTTGTCGATGCACCTTTGGCAGCAATTACAGCCTCAAGTCTTTTTGAAAATGATGCCACAAGCTTGGCACACCTATCCTTGGCCAGTTTCGCCCATTCCTCTTTGCAGCACCTCTCAAGTTCCATCAGGTTGGATGGGAAGCGTCGGTGCACAGCCATTTTAAGATCTCTCCAGAGATGTTTATTTGGATTCAAGTCTGGGCTCTGGCTGGGCCACTCAAGGACATTCACAGAGTTGTCCTGAAGCCACTCCATTGATATCTTGGCTGTGTGCTTAGGGTCGTTGTCCTGCTGAAAGATGAACCGTTGCTCCAGTCTGAGGTTAAGAGCGATCTGGAGCAGGTTTTCATCCAAGATGTCACTGTACATTGCTGCAGTCATCTTTCCCTTTATCCTGACTAGTCTCCCAGTCCCTGCCGCTGAAAAACATCCCCACAGCATGATGCTGCCACCACCATGCTTCAATGTAGGGATGGTGCCAGGTTTCCTCCAAACGTGATGCCTATGATTCACACCAAAGAGTTCAATCTTTGTCTCATCAGACCAGAGAATTTTCTTTCTCATGGTCTGAGAGTCCTTCAGGTGCCTTTTGCCGAACTCCAAGCGGGCTGCCATGTGCCTTTTACTAAGGTGTGGCTTCCGTCTGGCCACTCTACCATACAGGCCTGATTGGTGGATTGCTGCAGAGATAGTTGTCCTTCTGGAAGGTTCTCCTCTCTCCACAGAGGACCTCTGGAGCTCTGACAGAGTGACCATCAGGTTCTTGGTCACCTCCCTGACTAAGGCCCTTCTCCCCTGATTGCTCAGTTTAGATGGCCGGCCAACTCTAGGAAGAGTCCTGGTGGTTTCAAAGTTCTTCCACTTACGGATGATGGAGGCCACTGTGCTCATTGGGACCTTCAAAGCAGCAGAAATTTTTCTGTAACCTTCCACAGATATGTGCCTCGAGACAATCCTGTCTCGGAGGTCTACAGGCAATTCCTTTGACTTCATGCTTGGTTTGTGCTCTGACATGAACTGTCAACTGTAGGACCTTATATAGACAGGTGTGTGCCTTTCTAAATCATGTCCAGTCAACTGAATTTACCACAGGTGGACTCCAATTAAGCTGCAGAAACATCTCAAGGATGATCAGGGGAAACAGGATGCACCTGAGCTCAATTTCGAGCTTCATGGCAAAGGCTGTGAATACTTCTGTACATGTGCTTTCTCAATTTTTTTATTTTTAATAAATTTGCAAAAACCTCAAGTAAACTTTTTTCACGTTATCATTATGGGGTGTTGTGTGTAGAATTCTGAGGAAAAAAATGAATTTAATCCATTTTGGAATAAGGCTGTAACATAACAAAACGTGGAAAAAGTGATGCGCTGTGAATACTTTCCGGATGCACTGTATATATATATATATCTATAATAATAAAAGGCAAAGCCCTCACTGACTGATTCACTCACTCACTGACTGACTGACTCACTCATCACTAATTCTCCAACTTCCCGTGTAGGTGGAAGGCTGAAATTTGGCAGGCTCATTCCTTACAGCTTACTTACAAAAGTTAGGCAGGTTTCATTTCGAAATTCAAAGCGTGACGGTCATAACTGGAACCTCTTTTTTCACAATATACTGTAATGGACGGCAGCTCGATGGCCGTGGGAGGAGGAGTTGAGTGTCACGTCATCACGCCTCCCACGTAATCACGTGAAAAGACTGTGAACGCAGTAGGGACAAATGAAGGAGGAGCCGCAAACAGCGAAGAACAAAAAATTCATTAAACAATTGAGAAGGGAGCGAGTGAAGCATACAAGCATGTTCATAAGAGAAACAAAGCACGGTGTAAAACGTAAGTTTAAATTAAGTTTATAGAAACGCTCCCGCTGCGGATTGCAATAACATATTCGCGAGATAAAAGTTTAATGAGAAGACACGAGGTATAAACGAACCACACGCCGTAGCGCAACGTTAGGGGCAACAGTTTCAACCATTCTATGATCTGCTTCTCGCAATTGAAAGACGGCACATGGCGGATGTTAGCCCACTTGCTGACCGCAACATTAGGGGCTTCAACTCTGGCGCTGACGATATTCGATTCTCAAGAGGGGATGCAGTGAGTGTGTATGCCTGATGAGCCCAGAATTAAGGAGAAACACGTGTCGCATACTCTTTGCATTATTTGAAAGTAAACTATTAAAACCATTCTATGATCAGCTTCTGGGAACAGAAAGAGGGCACGTGGCGGATGTAAGGCGACTTCCTGACCAACCACAAGCGTAACCTGGCAGGTAACCATCCATACAGTCAGATTGTGATTCAGAAAACGAATGCCATGAATTTAATTACCATGATCTACATACTGTCAAATAAACGAAACACACGCCGTAGCGGGACAGCTGTGAAAAGCGAGGTTCACAAAAAAACAGATCCTTAACAAATTGTTATTGGTATATTTTCGATCCGTTTAAAAAGGTTTTATTTTCTTCTTAAAAAATTAAAAGCAGTACTTCGCCGCAACGAAGCGCGAGAATTTGGCTATATATATCTGCTTCTCACAATTAAAACAGGGCACGTGGCGGATTTTAGACGACTTCATGACCAAACATAAGTGTTACCTGCCAGGTAGGCTTACCACTTTTAATACAAAAAAATAAGGGACGCATACTGCAGCGGGTGCCAAATCCCAGTGCCAACAGTTTGCAGACTCTACTTAAAAGACCCGCCCTCCTCACTGGACAGTTAAAAAGACCAATCAAACTAACGATGACATCAAGTATTACCCAATCAAAAGTAGGAAAGGAGGCATCTTCATAAAATGTGTGTGAGATGATTTGCATGAGACGCTGCTTTAAAAAAAATGATAAAAAAAATACAGGACAAATCCCGTCCCGTATTGATTCAAAACGGGACGCGCAATTTCATTCTCAAATACGGGACGATTCCGTATTTTAAAGGACGGGTGGCAACCCTACAGTGCCAGGTAACCACCCATACAATCAGATTGTGATTCAGACTAGGAATGCAATGAATGTAATTACCCCGATCTACATACAAGGCGAAAGTCTTGCAACATTCAAAGATGATGGGTTGGGATAAGTACACCATAGAACATAAAAGAGCTTATGAAGCCTTGAACCGAAAAAAGCAAGATCTCAGAGATCGTAAAAAAAAAAATAGGAGGTAATGTCGTTTTACTCGCTGTAGATTTTAGTCAAACATTACCAGTTATTTCACGAGGGAGACCAGCAGATGAACTCAACGCGTGTTTAAAATCCATGCTTCTCCCACGCTCGGTTATATGTCGCGTGTTCTCGGGTAGGTGCACCAAAAAATGTATACATTTAAGCATGTAATGGGCAAACAAAAAATGAGGTATACCCGAAGGCACTGCAGTAGTACTTAATCTGTATGTGTATATATATATATGTGTGTGTATATATATATATATATATATATATATATATATATCTGTATGTGTATATATATATGTGTGTGTATATATATATATATATAATCTGTATGTATATATATATATATGTGTGTGTATATATATATATATATATATCTGTATGTGTATATATATATGTGTGTGTGTATATATATATATATGTATGTGTGTGTGTGTGTGTGTGTATGTATGTGTATATATATATGTTGATATGTGTATATATATATATGTATATATATGTGGATGTGTATATGTATATATATATGTAGATATGTATATATATGTATATATGTATATGTATATATATATATTTATATGTTTGTGTGTGTATATTATATATATATAAAAGACAGCAACACTCATAACAATGACAACACAATTACATTGACAATCATGTTACGTTATTTTTAAAATGTTTCCTTTTCTTTTTCATAACCTCTTTAACACACTACTTCTCCGCTGCGAAGCGCGGGTATTTTGCTATTTATCTATATATATAAACGAGAGTTGGGATCCGAGAGACTGTGTTTGTGTGTTTGTGGAGGGATGGAGAGTTAAGGCGGGTGTTGGAGTCACGTGATCATCTCCCCTCCCATTCACCTCATTTCATTCACTTCATTTCGCTCCAAGCTGAGCTCCGCAGCTGGCGCGGTCTTGCTGTTCTTGATTTGCTTTTCACATGGCCAAGTATACGTTGCATGCTCAAGAGTAAGCTCAGTGCACAACTTGGTCATATTACAACCGGAGGGGCGAACTGACAACATGGTATACAAAGAGATCCTTAACAAATAATTATTGGTATAATTTCCCTCAGTTTATTATTTAAAATTTTAAAGCAGTACTTCGCCGCTGTGAAGCGCGGGTATTTTGCTAGTATATATATATATATATATATATATATATATATATATATATATATATATATTCACACACACACACAATATACAGTACATATATATATATATATTATATATACACTGTTGAACAGCTTCAAAATTTAGTTGGTGCCCTCCCACTGGACAGCACCCCGTATACCTGCTTACGTTTCTCTAGTCAGTGATTAGTGCAACCAGATCACAACTGTCTGAACTTCATGTGTCCTCCCCATGTCCGTGTAGTTTTTTCTCTTTTTTTGTAACCCACATTCCCAAAGATATGAAGGTTAGGATAACTGATGATTCTATGTGAGTAAGCTCTACAGTGAACTGGCCATCTCAAGAGTCGATTCCTGCCTTGTACCTGATGCAACTGGGATAAGCTCCAGCCTCTGTATAGATTAAGGTCATTTGAGAAAGTCATATTATATGGGATGATCAGACAACATCCTGCTACCTGGACTTCACCTGCTTGGAGTATTTTGGCCCTTCACCACATTTTACCTCAAAGCCACTGCAATGGGCAGCACAGAATTCAACTATAGCTCACTTTATGTCTACACAACTGTGCAAATCAAAACAATTATTTGTAATTTACATTTCTCAAAATCTACTGAGAAGTAGGTAATGTAAATAATATCTGTTTTGTTTCCTAAACATTTTCCTTATTTACTCTCTAAATGATGTAGTACTTCTCATGCCGCTCGCGTATGTGGATTTCCATCCATCCATCCATTTTCCAACCCGCTGAATCCGAACACAGGGTCACGGGGGTCTGCTGGAGCCAATCCCAGCCAACACAGGGCACAAGGCAGGGAACCAATCCCGGGCAGGGTGCCAACCCACCGCAGGACACACACAAACACACCCACACACCAAGCACACACTAGGGCCAATTTAGAATCACCAATCCACCTAACCTGCATGTCTTTGGACCGCGGGAGGAAACCGGAGCGCCCGGAGGAAACCCACGCAGACACGGGGAGAACATGCAAACTCCACGCAGGGTGGACCCGGGAAGCGAACCCGGGTCTCCTAACTGCGAGGCAGCAGCGCTACCACTGCGCCACCGTGCCGCCCTATGTGGATTTCACTTTCACCAAACAACAAATCTTTTAATTCTTGCGGATAGGCCTCTTCATTGGAAAGAAACACTACTTTTCCCTGATGGCAACACGAATTAGACGATCTACAAGTCTCCGACTTAAAGTTTAAAGCTGAACAATAACTACATACTTCTGTCATATCACCTATGCCCATATATTGTATCTCTTTTCACTGTTCCATTATTACACCAAGTAATAATTTCTGTTTATTAGCGTTAATGTGATCTTTACTATCAGTTTATTGAGACTTTTGAATTTTAGTACTTTCATAATCTCTAACCTGCTCTGCATGTCTATTGTGCCAACGTATTTGAACCTCTTTATGATGTTCTACTTTGTCTTCTACTCTTTGTCTTTTATTTTTGACGCTGTGCTTTTGGATAAACACGAATATCATCTCTGTCTTTGATATCTCCGTCTTTTGAAATGATTATCGCTGACAATTCGTCACATGTTGGTTTATTATATATGCGAGTGGGATCTTTCAGATTCATATAGAAATCCAAGAAAACTGTTTTTCAGATAAATTTCACATAAAGCGTGATACTTTTGGACGTATGGATTTGTATCCATTATTGGCTGTAGAATTTCTAATACGTCCATTCGTTTAACTCTTTCGATTCTATGTTGCATCGCTTCTCCGTGATCATAGACATAAACCTGACCAAATTGTGGTTTCTTTGAAATTAAACTTGTAGTAGCTTTAATTGTTGTGGGACCACAGATTCTCATAACGTATGGTCCTGAATCATGTAAATCTAAGTTTTGATTTATGTCAAATGAAAATGTATGTGCAAATGCATTATCATTGAATGATGCGAACGCAAACAGATTATTGTAGATGCCGATATTTTGCCTGTAGTGTTTGTGGATTTCACTTTCACCAAATAACAAATCTTTTATTTCTCGCGGATACGCCTCTTCATTGGGAAGAAACACTACTTTTCCCTGATGGCAACACGAATTAGATGATCTAAGTTTCCGACTTAAACATTAAAGCCAAACAATATCTACATGCTTCTGTCATATCACCTATGCCCATATATTCGATCTCTTTTTGTTCTTCCATTATTTCACCGAGTAATAATTTGTGTTTGTTAGCGCTAATGCGATCTTTACTATCAGTTTTTTGAGACTTTCAAATTTTAGTACTTTCGTAATCTAACCTGTTCTGCATGTGTATCGCGCCAATGTTTTTGGACTTCTTTGCAACATTCTACTTTGTCTTCTACTCTTTGTATTTTATTTCCGCCCCTGTTTGGACCTGTTAGGTTTTCAGTTCCACTTGGTCTGGGCTGATTATAACTTTCCTTATTTTCTGATTTTGCACTTAGATTATTATTGTTCTTTTTTGAATTCTTTTCTCTCCAATGCTTTTTGGCCTCCTTTCAACACGCTGCCCTTTCTTCTTCACTTAGTTTTTGATGTTTTAGCTAGAACGTATATAATTATTGTCCAGAAAAGGATTACATCGAAGGAAACAAATAGATTGTATGTCTTGTATTAAAATGAGGATTAAAATGAGGAAAACGTAAAAATTTATAAAAGCTGAGAGCACATGAACTGTATCTGACAGTAGCATTCACACGAATGAGAGGTGAGTGGACCATGAGCGTGGTTAAATCTTGTCTCATGGGACTTGAAATTATCTCTCTGAAAAAGTCACATCTCATCCCAGGATTTTTTTATATGATGATGAGATATGATATGATATAGAGATTATGTATTTACATGAATTTCATAAACCACTCCATCATAGCTCTTTCCCTTCACACATACAGTATTATCAAATACAAAGTTTAATACATCATAAACAAGCAGTTTACTTCTCCTTCATCATTATTATAGTACACTCCTCCTACTCCAACAATAAATTCAAACAAATGTCTGAATGTATAAATAACCTCATTATCACCAGCATTCACCCAGTATTCTCTTCCTACTCTGTACATCAAAATATCATATCATACTATCAAACAAATATTTCACATGACCACTTTAACCCTTCTTCACCTCCTCCTCCACCTCCTCCTTCATTGCTATACCACTCCTCACGATCCATGCACATTGA